>NW_027069624.1:201352-250512 GCF_002906115.3 Quercus suber | reverse complement strand
TTCCCAATAATTAATCATAATATTACTAGTCATTATAGATATTTTTTCTTAAGTAGATTCATGATCTTATATAAATGTGTCCTAGTATTAATTAAAAAAAAAAAAAAAAACTAGCAAATAATCACAATATTTACACTAACAAATAACAAAAACAAAACTTTTCCTAATATGTTCTAAATATTTTCTTAAAAAAATATTCCCAATAATTAATCATAATATTACTAGTCATTATAGATATTTTTTTCTTAAGTAGATTCATGATCTTATATAAATGTGTCCTAATATTAATTAAAAAAAATAAAAATAAAAAACTAGCAAATAATCACAATATTTACACTAACAAATAACAAAAACAAAACTTTTCCTAATATGTTCTAAATATTTTCTTAAAAAAAATTTCCCAATAATTAATCATAATATTACTAGTCATTATAGATATTTTTTCTTAAGTAGATTCATGATCTTATATAAATGTGTCCTAATATTAATTTAATTAAATAAAATAAACTAGCAAATAATCACAATATGTAACAAATAACAAAAACAAAACTTTTCCTAATATGTTCTAAATATTTTCTTCAAAAAAAAAAACTAGCAAATAATATTGTAAAAACATTACCTGAGAGTGTTTATGTGAGATGAGTGTTTAGGAAATGAGGTACTGAGGTTTTTTAGGAAATGAGGTACTGAGTTTCTTAAGAGTAGAGAGTTGTTTCTTTAAGAGTAGAGAGTTGTTTCTTTAAGAGTTGTTTCTTTAAGAGTGATTCTTAAGAAGGTGCCCTACGGAAAGGAGCAGAACAGGTCCCAGCTGGGACCTATGGCAACACGTGGAGGGATGGGGATCATTGATGAAAATCGAGTACTCTAAAATCGATTTTCTGTTCACTAAACGTGACCCGTCAGCTATGGGACGAGACTGATGGTGTTGTGAGATGGATTGATGAGACAAAGAAATCGACTTCAATGGAGTCGGTTTCTATACAAAGAAATAGACTTCACTGAAGTCGATTTCTTTGTACAGAAAACGACTCCAGTGAAGTCGGTTTCTATGTATAAGAAATGAGTCCAAAGGACTCGATTTCTTTATCTACGTGGCTTCTTCAACTGGTAAAAAATAGGCGATATGAACAGTGAAATCGATTTCACTAAAGTCGAATTGTTATTAACCAATATAGTTTCAAACGTTGCCTAACTTATGCTATTGTTTGGGTTTTGTAGTTATTTTCTAAAAAATCCCGTTCATTTAAACCCCCTGACCAAAGAGTACCATTGCCCCTGCCCGCAAGAACACTCAACTATCAAGCTTGTTGTGAGGGTTTCTTCTGCCATCGTGGTCTTACCTGCATGATTAGTAAGTATTTGAGAGTCCTGTATATGCTTTCTTTCTATAAAATCCTGGAGGAGCTTCTAATTGAGAAAACTTCAAACGTCAATTGTCTTGTAGACATCAATTGCCATAATAAATCAGTGGCTTGATTGGATCATTCTCTTCCTCTCTCACTATGGCCCATTTTCTTCCCCCTATGCCACCAATTTTCGCAAATCTTGCCACATATTTGTCAAAGCTAGTGGAGATCTCAACATATTCGCTAAGATATCTACTAGAACTGACGAGATCAAATCTGGTTTCATTGTTTGTGTGTCACATTGATCACCCACCTTACCATCTCGATTTTGATTGAACTAAATAGAGAATTTACAGGCACCCCAAACCCAATTTGACTCGATTTGTAGAGACCCCTTGTTAAATTATTCATTTGGTCCTCTAACTAAAGGGTAATATTAATGTGGTCCCTAAACTATTAATTTTGTCAATTTGGTCATTAACTATTAACTGTGTCAAATCTCTCAATTTAGAAAATCTAGTCAAATTTATTCTTGAATCTCCTCTCTATTTAAATTTTAATGATATTAGTTAGTGTGATAAATGTAACACATGTTAAAAGATTAACATAGAAATTGTAAAAATTTCAAAATCAACTCAATTTCAACTATTAATTTTTTTATTATACGGTAACTGCATGTAACTCATGTATACACACAAATGCATTTAAATTAAACACAATTTTTATCATAAAAATATAAATAATTAGTCAAATTACTAAAAAAAAAAAAATACCATGTAACACATGCATATGTATGGATACGTTTAAAAACACAATTTTTATCATGAAAATATAAATAACTAGTCGCTAACTCATGCTATGCACGGGACAATTTAACAAAATTTATATATTTTTACTTTGCTCAAATAAATACTTTTTTCAAAACGAATATGTTTCCCCTTCTATTAATAATATGGCTCAAAGAATATTATGATTTTTTTTTCTTTATCTTCTAACCCAGAATAGTAAAAAGATGATGAAACTCTTAACAAATTTAAGTTAACAATGAACATTTGTATATGTAAATCTTTCCATTTAAGAACTTTCACGGCCTTGCGAGAAACCACATACAAAATTTTTTAGATTCTGTGAGGTGGTGGGTTACATAGAATTGAGTATATTTTTTTCAACAGAAAGATTTTAGTAAAACAGGCAAAGGGGGCAGAACTTTGCCAACAGAATTGGAATGCTTTTGGTGCGGAATTTAAATTGAAAACAACTCATGCCATCAAAACCCTTAAATGTCTAGAACTTAAATCCCTTCAGCATTATAGAAAGAAAAATTAGGCACTCACTTGGAGTAACTGGGTCATGTTCAATAAATTTAAGTGTATGCAGCCAACTATAGCAACATTAGTAGAGACCAATTTGCACATAAAAAATACATATAAAGAGAAAAGAAAAAATCAATCAGAAGAACAAAGTAATTAACCTACTTCTTATAAAAAATAATAATAATAATAATAATAAAGTAATGCTGATGATGGCATGATAATGCCATAAAATAGATTCCAGTGACTATTATCCTAGCTAGAGCGTTTCATGGGATGAGACGCTGTGTAACCTTAAATTTAGGTTATGAAACACAAAAGCCGCGCATAGGGAATCAAATCAAAGGAAAGCACAAAGAAAATAGAGGTAAATGCTTTATATATATAAGAGAGAGAGTCCTAACAGTAATAGGACTCTCTCTCTCTCTCTCTCTCTCTCTCTCTCTCTAGAATTAAATCAAATTAAAAAATATAAATAAAAAATGCTAATGTGGAAAATTGTGGAGAGGTCAACCAAAAGTTAGAGGTTTTGGTGTTATATATATAGATAGATAGATAGATTAGTCAAAATTTTTTTTTTCAAAAGTAAACGTAATTAGTTACATATTAAAATTCTTACCTAAATTTAATAATACTTGTGATCATTTTTTTTTTCTAATTTTTAATAAGTTTCAAAAGTAAACGTAATTAGTTACACATTAAAATTCTTACCTAAATTTAATACTACTTGTGGGGACATTTTTGCCTCAAGACCAAGAGTTGCACTTTGTAATAATCTTTCCCATGTAGGACTTGAAGCCAAAAAAGATTACAAAGTGCAACTCTTGGTCTTGAGGCAAAAATGTCCCCACACTACTTATGATCATTTTTTTTTTCTAATTTTTAATAAGATAGAACATGTGATGATCTTTGTTGTGTGGTGATTTTTATTGAGTATATGTGTTTGAGTTTTTATTTTATAAATTTTATAGTTCATTACTATTAGATTCTTAGCATTTTGTACTTATTAACTCATTTGACGTAAAGATTAAAAAACTTGAGTGAATACATAGTACAAAATTAGCCCACAATTGAATTCTAATTTAGAATTTAATTAAATTTACTTTAAGTTTTGACTTTAATTATATATATATATATATATATACACCAGGTTCTTTGTCTTTTGCACAACATTAACTCACTTAAAACATCCCATCCCAAAAAAAAAAAAAAAAAAAAAACTCACTTAAAACAATTAAAAAAAAAAACTTTGATAGGACACATAAACAGTTGGAATCCAATTTAAAATGTAATTGTTTTTTTCTCTCAACTTTGACTTTAATTATATACTAGTGTGTAGTATCATGCATATGCATGGATACAATTAAAAATAATGCATGGAACATGTGACGCAAAATTGAGAATTTCATTTAAAATCTAATTGGATTTTCTCTAAACTTTAGTTATATATATATATATATGTGTGTGTGTGTGTGTATATTTATATATAGATGGTAATATAGCTATACTTATTTTTGAAGGGTTACATTGGATAGGCCCTCTAACACCATTAACATGGGGTTGTCTTAGTCAAGTATACGACATGTTTTTTGTTTGTTTACATCTGAATATATGACCTTATAAACCTTACAAGCAGGTAGGTCCATGAGAATAGCGGTAAACAAATTGATACTTTGTAATCCAAAACTATATTATAAAACAACTTTTTTTTTTAGTTGAAAAAACTATTATAAAACATGTAGGGACTAGGTTCAGGCCTCCCTGTGTATTACAGGAATGGACCCAAGCCCAGCTAGCCCTGCAATTAATTTGTAGAGAGTGGGGTCAAGAACTAGGCCCTAATAAGGGGTGCAACGACCATGCGTGGTAGTTCTCAGGTGGACGTGAACAATGATGCTCCTCGACCTTTCTCCGACGAGCTTCCTGTTCTTATGACTTCCTCCCTGTTTTCCTTCCTTCCAATAGAAACGCCCCCCCCCCCCCCCCGCCTGCCTTAAGAGGGATCCCTTACATTATATACTTCTTTCCCCATTGATCACGACCCTACATTTGTTGAGTAACCAGGCCACCACTTGAGTACCTATCCCATCAGCCACCTTCTCGTTCTTCCAGTGGGTTGCGGCAACCAAGGAAACACTGTTCTGTAATCCCCTCCTCATTAATGCGGCCAGGACATTAGTTGAAGGCATTTAATGTGGAGGTGACAGCTCGCCTTAGACTTGCTCCTTCACCGTGCTCCCATTGTCGACGCGTGGCGCTTGCCCTTTCCTCCTCAGATATTTAAGAAGACTCCTCTTTGGTGGTGGGGTGCTCGTGCATTTCTGANTGAAGGTAGTAAGCTGGAAGGTAAGTAAGCTGAAGGGTTGAAGGGTAGTAAGCTGAAAGATGAAGTAAGCTGAAGGTAGTAAGCTGAAGGGCAAGCGCTGAAGGTAGTAAGCTGAAGATAGTAAAGGGCTGACGGAAGGCCTAAAGCTGACGACCTAACGAGGTCGTAGGAAAGCTGACGACAACTTAAAGCTCGACTGACCGCCTTAAAGCTGACGACCTTAAAGCTGAGCTGACCTTAAAAGCTGACGACCCTAACGAGGTCGTAGGCAACGAGCTGGACGCTGACCGCCTAAAGCTGACGACCTAACGAGTCGTAGGCAAAGCTGACGACCCTAACTGACACCCTACGAGGTCGTAGCAAAGCTGACGACCTTAAAGCTGACGACCCTAGACGAGGTAGTAGGCAAAGCTGACGACCTTAAAGCTGACGACCCTAACGGGGTCGTAGGCAATGACGACCCTAAAGTGACGACCTAACGAGGTCGTAGGCAAAGCTGACGACCCTAAAGCTGACGACCTTAACGAGATCGTAGGCAAAGCTGACGACCCTGACGACAGTAGGCGCTACGATAACAGGCTAGAAAGCTGACGACCCTAAAGCTGACGACCCTAGACTCAGGCTGACGACCCTAAGCTACGAGGTCGTAGGCAAAGCTGACGAACCTGACGAGGCAGTAGGCGAAGCTGATGACCCTAATGAGGGAGTAGGCAAAGCTGACGGCTCTAAAGCTGACGGCTCAATGTATTCTTGACTTGATCACCACGCATGAATGATAAAAAGATGACTTGCTTTCCACGTTCAATATTAGAGTCCTATAAGGAAAGGATTCCGTAATCTACGCTCATAAGGATTCCTATAAGGAAAAGACTTCTACTCCAGGAAGAGAGGTCCACCCTCTACTACTATAAAAACCCCAATACCCTCACAAGCCAAGGTACGCATAATTGACCCCGCTCTAGCGCTTTAGAGTTGTGAGAAGTTCTAACTTGACCTTCGAGGGTATTTGGCCGGTACCATACCGTGTACTCCTCTTAAGGCCTTCAGCTTTTGTGTTGTGCAGGTGCTGTTTCGAGTGTGCAAGGACCGTGTGGCTCACTGGTGGTTTTTTTGGCATCATCAGTTGGCGCCGTCTGTGGGAAAGATTTTTACAACTTGTAAGCCATATTATCGCTTCCCGGACAAAGAGTTGCATGGTACTTACTCGCTCGATGGCGACCACTAACAACGTTCAAGGAGACGAACCGCCCAATTGCACTCGAGAGACAGGTGCAGACTCCTCATTGCAACCGTGGAACGCCTCACTAAGCAAAACAACGATCTGGAGGAACAGTTATGCCAGAAAAATGCAGGTCACGGCACTCAAGAGCTGGACCAAGAAGGCACCAGTGCCGATAGAAGAGAACGAGAAAGGCTGGAGGCAGTAATGCTCTAGTAGACCGGAGCGTCAAAATCTGAGCATGCCATCCCTCACGATGCAACTCAACCACACATTGCCATGGAGATACAGGCAATAAAGGAACAAATGGAGGTCATGATGAATGCCCTCAAAGGACGGGTATCTAGCGACCTTGACGATCTGGTAAATCGCACCGACTCGCCGTTCACTGCAGCTGTCAATTCCTTCCCCACCACATAAATTCGCATGCCGCATATAGACAGTTACGACGGAGTGAAGGACCCTCTGGATCACCTAGAGACCTTCAAGACCTTGATGCACCTTCAAGGGGTAACGGACGAAATCATGTGTAAGGCCTTCCCTACAACGCTGAAGGGCCCCGCAAGGGTATGGTTCAGCCGACTGACGCCGAACTCCATCAGCACTTTCAAGGAGCTAAGCGCTCAGTTCACTACACACTTTATTGGGGGACACAGGTATAAGAAGTCCACAGCATGCTTGATGAGTATCAAGCAACGAGAGGACGAGACGCTGAGATCCTACATAACACGCTTCAATAAGGAAGCGCTATCGTCGACGAAGCCGACGACAAATACTTGTAGCAGCCTTCACAAATGGGTTGCGAAAGGGTAAGTTTTTGTTCTCACTATACAAAAATGACCCCAAGACCATGTCGGAAGTACTCTACAGGGCCACCAAGTACATGAATGCTGAAGACGCACTTCTGACTCGAGAGAAGAGAGAAAGACAGGAGGATACGCGACAGGACAGAGGGCGGAAGATGGCGAGAACTGGAGATGCTGGACGGACAGAAGCTACACCACCCATGGACACCAAGCACACTACGGAAGTACTACCAGTAAAAGGATGGCATGAAGAGCGGCACCCCTTTATTTCTAGTTTACCTTAGTGAATTTTAGTTATACTTAGTTTTTCTATTTACTTTAGTTTTTGCTACAAAGCCCAAAGGGCAGGTTTCGTTTTAAGAACTACTTTCTCTATGATGCATGGTTATTATAATAAGAGGAGTTTATTTAGACATGGCCAAAGTCGCCTACGGGTGGACGGTCACTATGTTAAAGTCACCTACGGGTAGACGCATGGCCAAAAAGTCGCCTACGGTGAACGGTCACTACGCTAAGTCACCTACGGGTAGACGATTACTATGCTAAGTCACCTACGGGTAGACGCATGGCCAAAAAGTCGCCTACGGGTGGACGGTCACTACGCTAAGTCACCTACGGGTAGACGGTCACTATGCTAAGTCACCTACGGGTAGACGCATGGCCAAAGTCGCCTACGGGTGGACAGTCACTACGCTAAGTCACCTACGGGTAGACGGTCACTACGCTAAGTCACCTATGGGTAGACGGTCGCTACGCTAAGCAACCTACGGGTAGACACGTGGTCAAAGTTGCCTACGGAATAGTCATTACGTTAAGTCACCTACGGGTACGTATGACCGAAGTCGTCTATGTAGATGATCACCATACTAAGTCGACTACAAGTGGACGACCCAAAATAGTGATAGGTACCAACACTTAGTCACCTCAATAAGTCCACAAAGTGGACGACTCTATTAAATCCACAAGGTGGACGACATTGATGAGTCCAAAGTGGACGACCTCAAACTGAGAGAATGAAAAATTATTAAGTCCACAAAGTGGACGAGTTTATCATTGAGTCTATTGCTAAGTCCACAAAGTGGACAAATTTATTACCAAGTCTACAAAGTAGACGAGCGTAAGTCCACAAGAGTGGACGGGCCTATTGCAAAGTCTACAAAGTAGACGAGTTTAATATGAATCCACAAACTTGACCAAAGTCTACAAAGCAAATCAGCCTAAGTTCACAAATGGACAAGCATATTACCAAGTCTACAAAGTAGATGAGCCTAAGTCCACAAAGCGGACGACCCTCAAAAATGAATGAACTTATCCACAAAGTGGTTAAATGTATGACTTGTCCACAAGTGGACGAGTCCATCAAGTAAAAGCAAGCTAATGCCATTATCCACAAATGGATGGATCGTGACAAATCCATAACAAGCTGGGAAAGGACGACGCTATCATCTTTTAGGTCTGCCACGAACTTGGTAAGATCGTCACCTTCCTCCAAAAATAGTGTCGGCCCACGGGTGTTGACTATAGAGGCTCATCCGAAAACAGAACCGATCAATTCGCGCCACATGCTCAAGCATTTAATAAAGGCTGCTCGAGGCGTCACACATAAGTGATTTCTAACGATGTTAACTCCATAACCCGGCAACTAAGCTGACGAGGTTATGGAGTGGGGGGCAACTGATAAGGGGAATTTTTAATTGAAAAAATAAAAGTTGATCTCCAAAGACCCGTCAGCTCTATTATGCAAGCTGAAGATAATAAGCTGAAGGTAGTAAGCTGAAGGTAGTAAGCTGAAAGGTTGAAGGTAGTAAGCTGAAGATAGTAAGCTGAAGGTAGAAAGTGAAGGGTTGAAGGTAGTAAGCTGAAGATAGTAAGCTGAAGGTAGTAAGCTGAAGGGCAAGCTGAAGGCAGTAAGCTGAAGATAATAAAGCTGACGACCCTAAAGCTGACGACCCTAACTAGGTCGTAGGCAAAGCTGACGACCTTAAAGCTGACGACCTAACGAGGTCTAGCAAAGCTGACGACCCTAAAGCTGACGACCCTAACGAGGTCGTAGGCAAAGCTGACGACCCTAAAGCTGACGACCCTAACGAGGTCGTAGGCAAAGCTGATGACCTTAAAGCTGACGATCTAAAGCTGACGACCTAACGAGTCGTAGGCAAAGCTGACGACCCTAAAGCTGACAACCCTAACGAGGTCGTAGGCAAAGCTGACGACCTTAAAGCTGACGACCCTAACGAGGTAGTAGGCAAAGCTGACGACCTTAAAGCTGACGACCCTAACGAGGTCGTAGGCAAAACTGACAACCCTAAAGCTGACGACCCTAACGAGGTCGTAGGCAAAGCTGACGACCCTAAAGCTGACGACCTTAACGAGATCGTAGGCAAAGCTGACGACCCTGACGAGGCAGTAGGCGAAGCTGACGACCCTAACAAGGTCGTAGGCAAAGCTGACGACCCTAAAGCTAACGACCCTAACGAGGTCGTAGGCAAAGCTGACGACCCTAAAGCTGACGACCTTAATGAGGTCGTAGGCAAAGCTGACGAACCTGACGAGGCAGTAGGCGAAGCTGATGACCCTAATGAGGGAGTAGGCAAAGCTGACGGCTCTAAAGCTGACGGCTCCAATGTATTCTTGACTTGATCACCACGCATGAATGATAAAAAGATGACTTGCTTTCCACGTTCAATATTAGAGTCCTATAAGGAAAGGATTCCGTAATCTACGCTCATAAGGATTCCTATAAGGAAAAGACTTCTACTCCAAGGAAGAGAGGTCCACCCTCTACTACTATAAAAACCCCAATACCCTCACAAGCCAAGGTACGCATAATTGACCCCGCTCTAGCGCTTTAGAGTTGTGAGAAGTTCTAACTTGACCTTCGGAGGGTATTTGGCCGGTACCATACCGGTACTCCTCTTAAGGCCTTCAGCTTTTGTGTTGTGCAGGTGCTGTTTCGAGTGTGCAAGGACCGTGTGGCTCACTGGTGGTTTTTTTGGCATCATCAGTTAAGAAGGAGAGTCAATTTACAAACCATCAATTTCTTCTAGCTACCAATTAGTAAGCTGCCACTATCCTCCTGATATTGCATTTCTTCAGCAAGTTGTAACGAGGAGGGTCTTAGAAATTCTTTCTCCATAAATCTGACCAACTATGAATTTTTTGTCCTTGCTGACTTTTCTCAATCTACTCGAAAATCTTTTTAGGTTAACATCTCTATATCTTCATCTATTCATGGTGGTTTTCACTCTCCTACTGGAGACATTACACGTCGCTTGTGTTCAGCAGCGGAATTGAAGTTTTACTTCAATAGTTTCTTTGAAAGATCTGGGAGTACCAATTACTTGAAACCTAATAAGAACTGTAATTTAACCTCATGGGTAGAAGGCTGTGAGCCGGGATGGGCTTGTAGTGTTGGCTCAAATCAGAAGGTTAATCTAAATGATTTAAAGGTCAACCCCGCAAGAACAGTCAACTGCCAGGCTTGTTGTGAGGGTTTCTTCTGCCATCGTGGTCTTACCTGCATGATTCGTAAGTATTTGAGAGTCCTGTATATGCTTTCTTTCTATAAAATCCTGGAGGAGCTTCTAATTGAGAAAACTTCAAACGTCAATTGTCTTGTAGACATCAATTGCCATAATAAATCAGTGGCTTAATTGGATCATTCTCCTCCTCTGTCACTGTGGCCCATTTTCTTCCCCCTATGCCACCAATTTTCGCAAATCTGGCCAGATATTTGTCAAAGCTGGTGGAGATCTCAACATATTCACTAAGATATCTACTAGAACTGACGAGATCAAATCTTGTTTCATTGTTTGTGTGTCACGTTGATCACCCACCTTACCATCTCGATTTTGATTGAACTAAACAGAGAATTTACAAGCACCCCAAACCCAATTTGACTCGATTTGTAGATACCCCTTGTTAATTTATTCATTTGGTCCTCTTACTAAAGGGTAATATTAATGTGGTCCCTAAACTATTAATTTTGTCAATTTAGTCATTAACTATTAACTGTGTCAAATCTCTCAATTTAGAAAATCTAGTCAAATTTATCCTTGAATCTCCTCTCTATTTAAATTTTAATGATATTAGCTAGTGTGATAAATGTAACACATGTTAAAAGATTAACATAGAAACTATAAAAATTTCAAAACCAACTCAATTTCAACTATTAATTTTTTTATTATACTGTAACTGCATGTAACTCATGTACACGCACAAATGCATTTAAATTAAACACAATTTTTATCATAAAAATATAAATAATTAGTCAAATTACTATAAATAATAAAAAAAATAGCATATAACACATGCATATGTATGGATATGTTTAAAAACACAATTTTTATCATGAAAATATAAATAACTAGTTGCTAACCCGTGCTATGCACGGGACAATTTAACAAAATTTATATATTTTTACTTTGCTCAAATAATTACTTTTTTCAAAACGAATATGTTTCCCCTTCTATTAATAATATGGCTCAAAGAATATTATGATTTTTTTTTTCTTTATCTTTTTAACCCAGAATAGTAAAAAGAAAACTATTAACAAATTTAAGTTAACAATGAACATTTGTATATGTAAATCTTTCCATTTAAGAACTTTCACGGCCATGTGAGAAACCACATACAAAATTTTTTAGATTCTGTGAGGTAGTGGGTTACATAGAATTGAGTATATTTTTTTCAACAAAAAGATTTTAGTAAAAAAGGCAAAGGGGGCAGAACTTTGCCAACAAAATTGGAATGCTTTTGGTGTGGAATTTAAATTGAAAACAACTAATGCCATCAAAACCCTTAAATGTCTAGAACTTAAATCCCTTCAGCATTATCGAAAGAAAAATTAGGCACTCACTTGCAGTAACTGGGTCATGTTCAATAAATTTAAGTCTATGCAACCAACTATAGCAACATTAGTAGAGACCAATTTGCACACAAAAAATACATATAAAGAGAAAAGAAAAAATCAACCAGAAGAACAAAAAATTAACCTACTTCTTATAAAAAAAAATAATAATAATAAAGTAATGCTGATGATGGCATGATAATGCCATAAAATAGATTCCAGTGACTATTATCCTAGCTAGAGCGTTTCATGGATGAGACGCTGTGTAACCTTAAATTTAGGTTATGAAACACAAAAGTTGCGCATAGGGAATCAAATCAAAGGAAAGCACAAAGAAAATAGAGGTAAATGCTTTATATATATAGGAGAGAGAGTCCTAATAGTAATAGGAGTCTCTCTCTCTCTCTCTCTCTCTCTCTCTCTAGAATTAAATCAAATTAAAAAATATAAATAAAAAATGCTAATGTGGAAAATTGTGGAAAGGTCAACCAAAAGTTAGAGGTTTTGGTGTTATATATATAGATAGATAGATAGATAGATTAGTCAAATTATTATTTTTTTTTCAAAAGTAAACGTAATTAGTTACATATTAAAATTCTTACCTAAATTTAATAATACTTGTTATCATTTTTTTTCTAATTTTTAATAAGTTTCAAAAGTAAACGTAATTAGTTACACATTAAAATTCTTACCTAAATTTAATACTACTTATGATCATTTTTTTTTTCTAATTTTTAATAAGATAGAACATGTGATGATCTTTGTTGTGTGGTGATTTTTATTGAGTATATGTGTTTGAGTTTTTATTTTATAAATTTTATAGTTCATTACTATTAGATTCTTAGCATTTTGTACTTATTAACTCATTTGACGTAAAGATTAAAAAACTTGAGTGAATACATAGTACAAAATAAGCCCACAATTGAATTCTAATTTAGAATTTAATTAAATTTACTTTAAGTTTTGACTTTAATTATATATATAAATATATATATATATATAATTTGACTCGACTTGTGGAAACCCCTTGTAAAATTACTCATTTGGTCCTCTAACTAAAGGGTAGTATTAATGTGGTCCCTAAACTATTAATTTTGTCAATTTAGTCATTAACTATGTCAAATCTCTCAATTTAGAAAATCTAGTCAAATTTATCCTTAAATCTCCTCTCTATTTAAATTTTAATGATATTAGTTATTGTGATAAATGTAACACATGTTAAAAGATTAACATAGAAACTGTAAAAATTTCAAAATCAACTCAATTTCAACTATTAATTTTTTTTTATTATACTGTAACTAGCATATAACTCATGCATACACATAAATGCATTCAAATTAAACACAATTTTTATCATAAAAATATAAATTATTAGTCAAATTATTAAAAAAAAATAGCATGTAATACATGTATACGCATGAATACATTTAAAATTAAACACAATTTTTATCATGAAAATATAAATAACTAGTCGCTAACTCGTGCTATGCACAGGATAATTTAACAAAATTTATATATTTTTACTTTGCTCAAATAAATACTTGTTTCAAAAAAAATATGTTTCACCTTCTATTAATAATATGGCTCAAAGCATATTATGATTTTTTTTTTCTTTATCTTTTTAACCCAGAATAGTAAAAAGATGATGAAACTCTTAACAAATTTAAGTTAACAAAGAACATTTGTATATGTAAATCTTCCCTTTTAAGAACTTTCACCGCCTTGCGAGAAACCACATACAACATTTTTTAGATTCTGTGAGGTGGTGGGTTACATAGAATTGAGTATATTTTTTTCCACAAAAATATTTTAGTAAAAAAAGGCAAAGGGGGCAGAACTTTGCCAACAAAATTGGAATGCTTTTGGTGTGGAATTTAAATTGAAAATAACTCATGCCATTAAAACCCTTAAATGTCTAGAACTTAAATCCCTTCAGCATTATCGAAAGAAAAATTAGGCACTCACTTGGAGTAACTGGGTCATTCAATAAATTTAAGTGTATGCAGCCAACTACAGCAATAATAGTAGAGACCAATTTGCACACAAAAAATACATATAAAGAGAAAAGAAAAAATCAATCAGAAGAACAAAGTAATTAACCTACTTCTTATAAATAATAATAATAATAATAATAATAATAATAATAATAATAATAATAATAAAGTAATGCTGATGATGGCATGATAATGCCATAAAATAGATTCCAATGACTATTATCCTAGCTAGAGCGTTTCATGAGATGAGACGCTGTGTAACCTTAAATTTAAGTTATGAAACATAAAAGCTGGGCATAAGGGATCAAATCAAAGGAAAGCACAAAGAAAATAGAGGTAAATGCTTTATATATATAAGAGAGAATCCTAACAGGAGTCTCTCTCTCTTTCTCTCTCTCTTTTGAATTAAATCAAATTAAAAAATATAAATAAAAAATGCTAATGTGGAAAATTGTGGAGAGGTCAACCAAAAGTCAGAGGTTTTGGTTATATATATATATATATTAGTCAATTTATTATTTTTTTCAAAAGTAAACGTAATTAGTTACATATTAAAATTCTTACCTAAATTTAATACTACTTATGATCATTTTTTTTCTAATTTTTAATAAGTTTCAAAAGTAAACGTAATTAGTCATACATTAAAATTCTTACCTAAATTTAATACTACTTATGATCATTTTTTTTTTCTAATTTTTAATAAGATAGAACATGTGATGATCTTTGTTGTGTGGTGATTTTTATTGAGTATATGTGTTTGAGTTTTTATTTTATAAATTTTATAGTTCATTACTATCAAATTCTTAGCATTTTGTACTTACTAACTCATTTGACGTAAAGATTAAAAAACTTGAGTAAACAAATAGTACAAAATTAGCCCACAATTGAATTCTAATTTAGAATTTAATTAAATTTACTCTAAGTTTTGACTTTAATTATATATATAGATATAGACCAAGCTCTTTATCTTTTGCACAACATTAACTCGCTTAAAACAATTAAATAAAAAAATAAAAAATAAAAACTTAGATAAGACATGTAGCGCAAAATTAGATAACAATTGGAATCCAATTTAAAATGTAATTGTTTTTTCTCTCAACTTTGACTTTAATTATATACTAGTATGTAGCATCGTGCATATGCACAGATACAATTAAAAATAATTACAATTATATGGTTTAAATTATATAAAATTTTTAGAAGAAGTTCAAATTATACATATTATCAGTTTACACTTTTTTTTAAACCTTACATTTCTAAAATATGTAATGGTTTCTTATTATTATTATTATATATAATTTAGAATTTAATTAGTTTTAGACTTTTTTATTTTTGCACTAAATAATTCACTTGCCACAAAAATTAAAAACTTAGATAAACACGTGGCAGAAAATTAGACTCCCATTGAAATTCAATTTAGAATCTAATTAGATTAAATCTAATAGATTTGAACTCTTCGATTTTTATATTTAATAATTCACTTGACATAAAATTAAATGGAACACGTGGCGCAAAATTGAGAATTCATTTAAAATCTAATTGAATTTTCTCATGTGCGTGTATATATATATATATTTATATATAGATGGTAATATAGCTATACTTATTTTTTGAAGGGTTACATTGGATAGGCCCTCTAACACCATTAACATGGGGTTGTCTTGGTCAAGTATACGACATGTTTTTTGTTTGTTTACATCTGAGTATCTGACCTTATAAACCTTACAAGCAGGGAGGTCCAGGAGAATTGCGGTAAACAAATTGATACTTTGAAATCCAAAACTATATTATAAAATAACCTTTTTTTTTTAGTTGAGAGAACTATTATAAAACAAATTAAAGATTAGTTTATCCAGAGGGGAAAAAAATAATTAAAGATTACATATGGGCTGTATGTCTATCAAGGAAAATTATTGTGTACTCTCGGAGTACCATAAATACGTACTCCATTTTTTCATATGAATAGTAAGTCTCACTAATTAAATTCATAGTGAAATCCACAATTTATGTAAAATGAAAGAGTACGCATTTATGGTACTTCGAGAGTACCTAATAATTTTCCGTCTTTCAGTGGGTTTGTCTTTAGTGTCTCAACTTTAATTAATTGGTTTCAGGCTCCTTAAATTTGGCCAAAACTTGCTCACCTATGATATAATTCATTTGAATGCCACCCTTTTTCTCTTTTAATAATGTTATAGTCATAAACTATTTTACAATATTTTTACAAACTATTAATTTAGTAAATTCTTATTAGTTCTAATATGGGTCAACTACTAACATTACATTTATATTTATCAATAATTATTTGAAAATTACTAAGCAGTTTACTAACATCACATTTATATTTATCAATAATTATTTGAAAATTACTAAGCAGTTTATAAAAATATTGTAAAATAGTTTATGTATGTAACTTTTTTTTTTCCCTTCTCTGGGCTTAACTTTTCCTTCTAAATGCCACTTTTTCTCCTCCTTTTAAAACCAGCCTTTCCTCACCTATCTGCTCTTCTAAGATTTGCAAACAAAATTTAATTCTCATTATTAATTTGTTCAACAGCAAGAAAGGATATATGGCCCTTTTGTTATTCTCTCCCTCAAATATTGTATCGGCATAAAAATTACACAATCTTCCTTTGTTTTCCAACCTTTTATCTTCTTTTATTTTGGCAATGTTTGAGAAGCAAAAAAAAAAATTCACTTTTTTTCAATTTTGTGTGATAATAAGTTGTGATTGGTATATCATTTTTACATAAATCAATCCATCCCTAACATTACTTGTAATATACATCAATCACAATGAGAAAAGAAATTACAATTTTTTTTCTTACTTATTTTTTTCTTTGACATCCTTTCTTTTATCCACTTATCCTATATCTTATTTTAATTAAACTAAGGAGATTTTTTTTTAATTAATTAATTTTATATATCTCCAACTGGCATCTGCACATGAAAACATCCTAATCCTACACACAGTTTTAATTTAGATTATAGGTGAAACTTTAAATTTACTTCTTCCATCTATATTGTTCATGTTCCAAGTTCCAACCATCAATAAAACAAGAATACTAAACATGTCTGAAACTGAAAGCCGGCAAGGCCAGTCGTTAGGACGTGGTTTCTCTACTTGGTCCCACCATATTTTCTTCACTTCTGCTTCTCTCTCTCTCTCTCTCTCTCTTAACTATTCTCATTTCCGTGTATCACTCCCGCTGTTTCACATTGACTCTTGAAACAGTGAAGCCCCCACATAGTCGCATATCATTAGTAGCGGGACTAGTAATGAATCATTACTAGTCCCGCCAGACCCCAGAAAAGGACCAAACTGCCAAAACCCAAGTTCGGTTCCTCTCTGGATCTCTCCACAACACAAAAAAAGACTCACATTCTGCAAACTCAATTACCCTTTTATGAGCTCAGAATCTTTGTTAGTTTCATTATTTCAAAACTTACTTCCAATCCTCATACATGTTCCATTGTCCAAATGAGCTTAAAGAACCTCAAAGTTTTTAACTTGAGGACAATTCTAACTTCAGCTGCTCTAGTTTTAAGTTTGGTACACTTGGTCCAATGCCAAGATGTGAATGACTACAACAATAACCAATTTGATAACCCTGCAGTTCTTCCTCTTATCACACAGGTCGTTTCCAGTCAGATTTCCAATCTGACTGCTGTTATTGGTCAGGATATTGGCAACCAGTCCAGCTTCTGCATTAGGGATTGGTGAGTGATCCCACTCTGTTTGCTCCAAAAAAAAAAAAAAAAAAGCATGGAAAGAAAAGAAAATTGGATTTTGAATCTTATTATATTGATTTCGTTTGGTTATGAAAAGTCAGCACAATTTAAGTAAATGGGTGAATTTGGTAAGCTAAATGAAGTTCTTGCTATTAATGGGCGCGGCACTCGCCTCCACTCTTCGAGAAAGTATATGCTGTTTCTGAAACTCCAACTCAGCATCAGTGTGGTGTTTCTAGGTCCAATAGAAAATTGACATATGTATTATAAATTACAAATAAGTAGCTTAATTAAATTAAAATAAAAGACAAAAAGCCCCAAAAAATTTCAAAGCCCCGCCATCAAAACAACAACACGCATTTTTCCTTTTTTGAAAATCAAAATCTTCTCTACGTCTCTGCTTTCTCTCGCACCGCTCTCTCACCTCCAAACCTCCATAGCCACTGCCTAGCATCGTCACTGGAGCTGTTGGACATAACCAATTCCGAAAAGATCGGCCTTTGTCTGGTCAAAAAACCTCAAAATCATCTCTCATTCTCGTTGCTTACAACCCCAAAGCCATAAGCTTTCTTGCCGTTTCCAACCTCTGTTATCCCGAAAAAGGTTTCTTCTCTTTTTCTATTTATTTATTTATTTATTTATTATTTTTACATCTTATTTGTATTTTTCTATTCTTACTGAAAATGGGTCTATCTTTTTATGACGTTGGATTTGGCACCATAATCTTTCTTATTTTTATAACCAAATCTTACCTGAAATGGTTTTATTTTGTTATGGGATGAGAACATGTGACGTTGTAAGATTTGTATGATGATGGATTCGGCTTTGCAGGTCTGTTATAGGGGTGAAATTTGGGTGTTTTTAATTAGGGAAGAGACGGATCTAATGGGGACTTAGAGTTGGGGTTTGGAATTGTGAGTTTGGGGTTTATTTGCTATCATTGTTTTTAATTTGTATTACTATCTTATTATCAATGTCTATAAACTTTACATATTAATTTTGATGGTTCCTTGTAGCTAATTTATGATGCTATTCATGTTGTGAGTTTGGGGTTTAATAGCTATTATTCCTTGTTTTAGTTTGTATCCTATTTATTATCAATGTCTATAAACTTTACATGGAATTGGGCTGCCTAGATTAATATTGATGGTTCCCTGTAACTAATGTACGATACTGCTCATGTTGGTTGCCAAGCCGAAGTAAGATCATATAATGATACTACTCATGTTGATCGCCAAGCTGAACTAAGATCATATAGTGCTAGCCATGTACTTTGTTACTTGAATATAGGTTCTATTATTATGTTTAGTATACATTATATTTTTGTTGATATAATTTTTTTTCATGGTGCAGAGATGGATGTGAAGTTTTGTTCTGTTACACAGTGGAAGAACATCTTGGATGGTATTTTTTACTTGAAAATTTTTTAGTTAGCATAGCTGAAAATTTGGATAAGTGATTGTATAGCTAAACATTAATTATAGCTGTCAATTTGGAAAACTATTGTAACTAATGAAGTTACTCAAACTTAATAGATTTTGTGTATGTTTGAGTAACTTCTAGTTAAACTTATTATATGCAAATGATGAAAATTTTATGCAATAGTACATTTCATTCTTATATATTATTTTCTATATGTGCATGATATGGTTATTCAAGGTGAACGATAGTTATGCATTGTCTTCTTTTTTATGACTTTGTGGCTAACCCGATAAGCCATCATTGACAGTCACAGTTAAAACACCTAAACCCACTAATTGAAGACAAATCAGCCACCATGTGACCTGTTCCAAAGAAAGAAGGAAACCTGACAGCGACTGTAAGTAATTTGTGGTTTAGGTTTCATATTTTGGGACTTGTGTGTTTTGGATTTTGTGTTTTTTAGTTTCAGATTTGTGTAAATGTTTACGTTATGTAGATTAATTGTGGAAAAGAAATACTGTTAGTTTGTTTGTTGTAGGGAAAGAAAGTTCCAAGCTTCACAAGGAAGATGGCTGGGAGGTTTGAGCAGGGGAGGGCATTTTTTGTTGGTGAGAAGCATGAAAATGTGGCCCATCCTAAAGGGAAGAGAAGGCCACCAAAATGTGGACCTGTTAGTCAGCCTATTTACAAGAAGACTTTCAGAAGCACGGCAGCCCCACTAAGCACACCATGATCAAAAAGAAGCATGACATAGACAAACTGTATAGTCTATTTTTGGATACCACTAATTGTGTATTTTCTAAGAATGCAAAAAAAGAACCAAGTGTATAACATTTTTTTACCTTTTGCACCACCATTAATTAACATGGATGTGAAACCTTAGATAATTTGGTAAATGTATTGATGGCAACGCCAAAATATGGGAGGTGATATTATGGAATGAAATTATGCAGGTTGTTTTTTTGTTCATGAAATTGTTCTCAGATGTGTGGAAACTCACTTCCTGGAATAAGCATCTTTGCTATAGTTACATTGTAATTTAGTACAAACTACTTGGAAAATTTGCTAGTTATGAGCTGATTAGTTTGTAATAGACCTTGATGGCAATGTGATGCATTAATGAAAGAATAGTTGCATAGAAATCATGAATGATGACTGAGTACAATGTAAATATATGGTTCAAGTTAATGGCTTTTCAATTACACATAAGCTTTAATCATTGTAGGAGCCAACTTTGCTTCTGCTATATCTGGTTATGATGAAAATGCTGTTGTTGTCTCAAGAGTTGGAATACTTGTATAAAGCAATGTTAGAATTCCTTCAAAATATACAATTTGAGATTTCATGAACAAAGTGCCATGTTTATTTATTTATTTTAATCTTTCAAAATAGACAATCCATCAAATGGGTGATAAAGTACATTACAAATCATAACAATAACATTAAAATGTAAAGTTGATCCAAATTAGCTAAACTTTTGGCAAAATCTTTTTGTGCTCCACTCTAGCCCCATTGCACCATATCATAAGAGTCTCAGTAATTACAAATGCAACCCACTATAACAACAATGCAATCCTCAACTTTTTCTCCTCCTTGTGGTGTACAACTAACTCATCTTGATCAACTCTATCTTTATCAATCTTTTGCATGTGTTCTTGTAGTTGACATATAACTCTGTGCAAACCAACAAAGAATACCCTCCCTATTCAGACCTCCCAGCTCTCTTCTTGGTGAAGCTTGGAACTCTCTTTTCCTACAACCAACAAACTAGTAGGTAACACATTATAACTAATGAAACATAAGAAATTGAACTCAAATAACTATTGAGACAACATCAACTTTAGCTAACGTATCTCCGGCTAAAGTCAAGGAATCAGATAATAATGTTTAAGATTCTTATATTATCCAATCACTACAAACTGATAATGTTTAAGAGTTCTTATGTAATCCAATCACTGCAGTATAGCTACTTGTTGTGTCATCTAGTAAAACAGATCTTTGTATATGATTTAATATGAATATAATTGGCTGTTAATTAGAATTAATTAAGGAAGCAAGAAACAAAATATTCTATATTAGTTTCTTTAATAATTATTTAACAATGGGGTAGGCTATGTAATTATATCAACAGAAATATAATATCTAGTAAACATAATAGCAGTAGAACCTATATTCAAGTAACTAATTACACTGTTAGCAATATTTAATCTTACTTCAACTTGGCGACTAACATGAGTAGTATTGCTACAANGATTTACAGGTACCTAACTATAAACAATGACAACTACATATAGACCGCCGCGGGGGGTGGGGGGGAACATGGCCCCCCTGGATTTTGATTTTTTTTTTTTTTTTACTAATATATGCTACTATATATTATATAATAGATTTGGTTCAAAATTTTCATTTTTGTCTCCCCCTCCAAATTGAACTCAAAATTTAAATAATAATACCATGGACACAACTTTTTTCACAACAATTTTCACAATTGTTGAAGTGGTCAAATATGATTGGGGGAGAAAAAATGGTAGTAGCACCATGAGTAAGATGACTCAAAAAGTTTGGGTTTTTAGAATTTGGGTGCTACTATGTTGTCTAGCTCCACCTAATTTTTATTGTAACTATGGAGCAAACATTTACTATCATGCATATTACCAAAATTAGGTTTTGCTACAAAATAAATAAATAAATATTTTGTACATTATTTATATATATATATATATAAAATGATATTCTAATAGATGCTTTCATTTTGTACATAAAAAGGGAAATTGTTGTGAGTTTTAGTACATAAATTAGTCATAGATGAATTTAATGATACAAAATGAAGGTCGAGTTCCATTTTGATATATCATAAATGATCAAGTTGAAATATATTAAAAAACAATTATTTGTATATATTATTTTGTTAATACTTACTGGATACTAGTTTTATTTTTTAAGTATTACTTTAGCTTTAAATTTCATGTATTTTCTTAATCTTGAATGATCAAAAAAAAAATTTATTCATATTTTGGCCCCCTTTTAAGTTAAATATCTGGTTTCGTCCCTGCCTATAAAGTTATAAAGTTTCTTTGAATGCTTATCTGATCCTATATAGGCTTGGCTAATTCTTATGAGCTATAATTTTGATTAAGAAAGACATCATAAATCTCATCTTAGATTCTATGGAATATTTTCAGTTTGATTTTGATTTTACTTTTCTTCTGTCATTTATTAATGGGTGAAATTTCTGCATCAGCTATGCCTTGTTCAAGATGTTTGATGATTTAATACTTCTGGCAAAAGGTGGTCTTACAGCCTATCATGGACCAGTGAAGAAAGTTGAAGATTACTTTGCTGGCCTTGGGATCAATATCCCAGAGCGAATAAATCCTCCAGACTATTTCATTGACATTTTGGAGGGTATAGTGATGCCAGGTGGCAGCTCAGGAGTAAGTCATGAAGATCTACCTTTCTGTTGGATGCTTCATAATGGGTATTCAATACCCCCTGATATGAAGCTGAAAGCTGCAAGAATTGCTAGGTCTTCAATAGATGTAATTCCAGCTAATGAACTCAATCATGCTGATGCTGGAACGGTGGAAAATTCTTTTGCTGGAGAGTTATGGCAAGGAATGAAAAGCAATGTGGTGCTGCAGCGGGATAAGATACGACTTAATTTTTTGAAGTCCAAGGACTTAACAATGAGGAGAACTCCAGGTGTATTGCAGCAATACAGATACTTTCTTGGAAGGTAAATAATTATATGTTTTAGATACTCTCAAGTATCACATTTTTCAGATAATTTTTTTGCTGAAATCTACAAGATGGTTAACAATCCCAAATTCCCATTTATTTTCATGTACTCATCATCAGAATAATCATTTTTCTTTTAAGTTATGGATCATAATAGGACTTTTCAAAAGGATCTGTTTGGCTCTTGAAATAACTAGGAAATGAGAGGAAAATGTGATAAGTATGTTCTTTCTTATGCATCTTCAAACAATTACAAACATTTTCTTCCTTTGAATTGTATTTTTTGAAGACCAAATGGAGGGTAAAAGGTTGGTCATGTGACTCCAAAAATTTGTTGGTTATTCTAGCGAGTCATATTTCTTTCTAACATAATGACATCCTATTCTCTCCCCCCCCCCCCCCCCCCCTAACCAATGTTACAACTACACATATTTAATAGGTAAATATAAATCTGCAACTATTTCACAATTCCTCTAATATAGTTGTATCCTAAATTAATGATTCAAAATAACCTAACTAGATAATTTCATATAAATAGATGTTATTGGAAAGTTGATAGCAGTTGGAAATGTTGAAGAGCCTCAAGTTAATGGCGCACCAAGAAAATTGCGCAATCTACAATTGCTTTTGAAAGAGTAAGACAAATTTTCTGATGTGATATTGATGTCATTATATGTTTATATAGAAAAATAAATTATAAAAAAAAAAAATTACTAATAACAAAAAAACCCTCAATGATTTTAACTATACCAGGGGAAAAGAAATTAGGCTTTCACTATGGGGAACAAGTGTTTGGCAAATTGATGAAGATGTATATAAGAACAATCCAGGACCTTTTGTCTTAATTGCAACTTCGACTATTGTGAAATCATTTGGAGGTAAGTATAACTAAATAACGTTACCAACTATCAATTTTAATATTCTTAGTACTGCTATCAAGTTAATAAGTATATTGGATACTAATCTTAGGCCATAAATTTTACAATGAGAAATGTAATCACTAATTATAAATATTTTATACTCCAACTTATTCATTTTCAAAACAATCTAATGATACTTTTAGAGAATTTCATTCCCATTAAAAACACGTCTTCCTTTTTCTCAATTTCAATTCAATAAGATTTTGTTTATTATAATGTATTCTGCAATTTTTGTAGGCAAATTCTCTTTGTCATCAACCAGTGCAACAAAAGTATATCTAAATCTTGAGATTCCCGAGGTTGCTGAAATAATTGACAGGTGCATATTTTAAAAATTATTGATAACAAAAAAAAAATGATAAATAGCATTTTTTATGATCTCACAAAATACCATTTACATTCTTTTTTCCTTTTTAAAAATTCAATGATAGGAATGGTAAAAAACATGATCCTATACAAGAAATACCAAAAATACATGCAAAACAGTTTTCAGAGGAGGCTTTTTCTTCAAACAATATGAAGACAATACCAGAGCTCAAATGCATTCAATGGGATCCTACAAAACAGGTTTGTTAATCATTTCAAAGTAGACTCATCATTTACACGAAAATATAATAATACATCATTTACTTTAAAAAAATATATATATTAACTTCAAAATTCATTGCAAGATGTTAACTGCTATTGTGTTGCAACAATAAGCAACATTGATACAACAATGAGTTGGTATTATATTTCATGCGTGTTATGTGGAAAAGAGGTCAAACCACAATCAAGATCGTTTTGGTGCGCAAAATGTGAAACAAAAACAAATCTGCCCATCCCAAGGTTAAAGGCACACACATTAACTACAAAGTTTTATTTTATTTTTTTTTTTTTAAAACACATTCATCTCACTATAATTACTATACAATTGCCAAATACTTCAGATACAGGATTCAAATTGAAGTTTTTGATTCAACTGACAAGACAACTTTTGTCATATTTGATCGAGATGCTTAGAAAATCTTAAATAAATCTGCAAAAGATCTTGCTGAAAAACAAACCGAGATTTAAATTAATAAATTTATTGTAAAACTATAGATTATAATATAAATTAAATTTCTTAATATGCAGATTGATATTGAAGAAGGAATCCCACGTGATCTTAAGAAAATTTTAGGAAGACAATACATTTTTCTACTTCACTTGAATGAATTCAATCTGAAGGATGGTTTTGAAAATTACACAGTTGCTAAGATTTTTGATGCACCTTCAAATGAGAAAAAGGTATGAAACAAAATAATAATAATAATAAAGCCAGTATGCTAGATTATTTCTTTCTCTATGCTATACTGATGTAAATAACATGCTTAAATTTAATATGAATGCAGATACCTATGCAAAATCTTAGCCACAACAAACCTACCAGCACAATCTTCATAAGATCCAGCCAAGAATCTTCCAGTGCCATTTCATCAATCATCAACACAAATGATGCAACAAAAGGAACAAATGATGGAACAAAAGGAGAAAATGATAAAAGCTTGGAAATTGAACAAATAAGGATGGACCAAACTTCAAACGTTGAAGATGAAGAAATAGATGATGATAACATACCCCTGAACATGCTTTACAAGCGTCGACATACTTCAAAAAACCAAAGCATTCAAGAAACAAAAAAACAAAATATCGCAATAAACCTCTTTATTACATCACAAAATAAATATCAATAATATGGAATGAATTACCATGCTTTTATCAACTTTTATAAAGCTCTTTATTACATCATAAAATGAATATCAATAATATGGAATGTTACCATGCTTTTATCAACTTTTGTTATACAATATTGCTCTAAAGTTGATTCTTTTTTTGCTGATTACTTCAACCAAATAATTATAATGAATATGTGTTTGCAATTTATAATTGTTACTTCTTATGATAAACTCAATACTAACAAAGTTTTATAACAAATATGTTATAATATATGTACAATATTCTTCATAAAAAATTGCATTAACTATTATAACATTATCTGTGCATCGCACGGGTAACTTACTAGTTTATTTAAAGATATGAGTGTCTCTTATTGATGAAAAGATGACAAATAGTTGCTTAAGATAATTTAATCATGTGTAAAAAAGAAGACCAATTAATGAATTCACAAAAACTGAGTCAAGTTGGCTTGAGTTGACAATTTCATTTCAAGAAATAACTGCGGAGTAGAGATGAAGTAGCCTCAAGTTTCTTGTGTCAATTTGAGAGTATGCAATCCATATTAGATTATTCTATCTATCCACTGCTTACATTTTAGGGCTTGTTTGGTGGGTTAGTTTGAGTAATGTTGTTTGAATGTTTTTGATATGCGTGTGGGTGAAAATGTGTAAAAATGTGTATAATATTGTTTAAAATGTGTAGTTTTGTGTTTGAGAGGACTGCCAAACAGGCCCTAATACTTTCGAGTGTGATTTTATTTATTTATTTTGTTCTTTCTTTCCCGGGGGTTATGCAGCTGGAAATGCCATTCCAAGTCCACTAAAGAACGTGGAGAAAGAATTCTTGAAGTAGTATTGGGCAAAGTGGAAGGCAAGCCACACTGGTCGCTGGTATGTATATCTCATCACTAGAGACAGTTCAGACCATCAAAATGCTAATTAAGGTTGTATTTTTTAATTGAAAGTCTAGTAGAATGAAACTTTTGTCAATTACTAACTTGTATTCTGTTATTCATACCCATTTACTAACATGATAACAAAAAAACAAAATAATTTTTTCATTTTTGTTATCTTAGGTATGTTCTATTATCTGACACAACAACTCATAGTATTTAGTGTTCCTACTTTGTATTAGAAAACATTAGCCCTCACCATTTTTTTTGTTTCTTTGAAGTATTTTAACTTATAATCATTCTTTTCAATGTTCCAGTCGTGCAATGCCACATATAAAGACATTCACCCGGTATAATGCTCAGAAACTCGCGTAAGAGTTCGTATTATGCCTATTTTTGTGCCTGTTTTTATATTTTAAGCATCAACTGTGAACCTATTGTTTTCTGCAACAGTTGGTTATTGTTGACTTCATCAAATCTTAGCAAAGCTGCCTGGGGAGCTCTCCAGAAAAATAATTCTCAGTTGATGATCCGTTCTTATGAGGCATGTATATCAATAACATCACTATCTGAAATATTAGAATTGAGATACACATGTAAAGTTTATACTGAATATGAACAACTTCATTTTAAAACTCATCTGTCCCAATCTGTTTATCTTTGAATTAATGTTTATATTACAACTCATAATCCCATGGGATAGCACGATCGGCTAGAAAACACACCTCATGAAGTAGAAGTCGCCAGTTCAAATCTTCTCTTCACCCTTCGGCCAAAGCTTTAAAAAAATGTTTATATAACAAATCATTGAATCTTTTCCTACTCTTTGCTCCAACTGAGGGGTTGACATTGTAATTCTATGGTTTCCTATGTGTGATACTTTCAGCTGGGAGTGCTATTTTTGCCATCTTCTTTTGAAAGATATGGTTCTGGATTTTCTTGTACAAGTAATGGGGATATAAAGGAGGTAATGGCTATATCCTGGCTTGTGAGTCTTTAAGTCATCTGAATATTTAAACCTATTGTATTACATTTAGATGATTATTGAAAGAAGAAACATAGCCAAAAGAAAATTTCTGTGAGTTTCAGGATAAATGCAGATCATTAGAAAATTCTGAAGTACGGAGAACGAAACTAGTGACTCTGACTTGGCAAGGAAGCAGAAATTCAGACTCTTCATCTGATGTAATTCCATTACCCGTGCCTTACGAACTCCCTCCTCAACCATATACTTCTGAAGGTATGCTCTGCCTCTCAGCCATTGCTGTGCTTATGCGGGTCTCATCTAACTTTATTTCCTCTGCAGATGTACCCTGGTCTTAGGATCGGGGATATACCAAGAAAGATGTTTATGGTCAAGTTTGGCCACGACAAGTACAGCTTTATACTTTCCAAGATTTCTGACATTCTTAATGTATATATACTAAAATTCCTTCGTTACTGGGTGCTCTTATTTTTCTTCACATATTTTCTTTACTGTGAATATTAAATGTGGTTTAGTTGCATATGCCTTTGCACTGTATTAGATGAATATTTATGAATATTTTAAAAACATGAATTGATGATTTGTAAGAACATGATTTGATGCATAGATCCATATGACCATAGAAGAACATGATTTGTAAGCTGCAAAACTTGGTCAGAGTTATTTTAAAAAATACAAGTGTTCTCAACAGAGTACACTGGGGTCTTGTCTAAATTCTAAGGTGTGGTCAATGAAATGTGGATGCTTTATTGTAGAAAATGCAAAGGTTCTTATGTGTGGTTTAAAATTCCCTGGGTATTTATATTATATGTACACTACTATCAGGAAAACTAATGTCAAATTGCCCAATACAATAGGATAGAAGTGGATTAAGTGACTAGTTTGTTTGTTGTGGTTGTATTGCTGACAAAGAACCCACAATGATGGGCTTGGTTTACCATATGAGTATGAACGAAAATAATGTTTGATTTGATGAGCTTTTCTAGTTAGGAAGGCTAGTTACTTGTTCCTCACATGGCTGATCAACCACACCCGCACTTGTCTGACTCGGAGCCACCCAATCTAAAATCTGCCGGCTCCGAAAGTTGTTTTGGTCAACAATCAGTTAAAATCAACAAAACCCAATCATATCAGGTTGAATATCTATTTCTCCACATTGAAATTTAACAAACTTAACCTGTCTAAAGAGCATTTCCCAATACCATGCATTCCCCGTCATTGTCATGCCATCGTTCTTGTTCGGCTTGATCTTTGTATGAGCTTCAACAGAGATCTTGGGATCTCCATCATCTCATGGTGATGCCACCCAAATCTCTAGCTCTCTCGTCAAGATGCTACAAGATCAGTAGCATTTCAAGACGATCTATAGATTTTTGTATTGGACCATCAATTGCAATTGATTGAGACGATCCATAGATTTGAGTATTGTACCATCGATTTAAGCTATTACAGGGTTGGTTAACAACTTCCATGACCATGGTCGATTGCAGTTTTAAATTCTTCAAACTTGTTGTGATCAAGTCTATCCGTAGGTTGACACTAAACCTAAGCTTGATCACCCCTAGTTATCCAATTATGCAAAAATTAATCCACGTCTTTGCAGCCATGGAAGCATACCTTCATGCCCATGGTAGCGAGTGTAGCGTTTGTGTCCTCACTCTTAGCTTCAAGCTCTCAATTCAAAATTAGTTTAATTCAGCTTTATGTTTTTGGGCATTTTGAAAACTTGTTTTTATAAGTGTGTTTTGCAACTGTAGCTTGAAGGGTAGTGCTACCCAAAAACGTGTAAAATCACAATAGTGGGGTCGTTAAGTGCAATTTTGAAAACTTATCAAATGTCAAAATATGCATTTATAGAATGCTATTGTGTTTTTTCCACCAAATAGCGAAACCAAAATGGCCACTCAATAGTTTCTCAAAAAAAAAAAAAAAAATGGCCACTCAATATATATACTACAGCATCAAGTTATCAATTATTCTGAAACCAACAGTTCCTTAAAAGTGATGAGGTATGTGTAATGCCTCCATTGGATGAGATTCAATACGTGCCATCCAAGATAATTTTGTTAAGCAGCCGTTAGATTATATAGTTTCAATGACATTCTTTCTTTCTTCTCTTCCAAACTAAATCCAAACCTTTCTAAGAGAATCAGCGTGTGAATTAAATGAGAATCAGCATGCATCTCGACTCTTAGTTAGAGACAATATCAGATAGACAGATACTATTACTGAAAGGGGAATCAAAACTATCACAAAGATTTTACTGAAACAGAAAAAAGAGAGAAAATTGAAGGAGAATTCTGTATATTATTTCCTCAGAGAATAGTTACAAAGTACACAACAGAAATGACGAGCTAAAAGCCTAAACCCACCTACAATCCTTATTTATATGAGCTAAAATCTTTTGTATATATATAGCAAATTAACCACCTCATCTATTTGCGTGTAACTGAACCGTAACAGACTCCAATTACAACAAATTCCATTATCTACATTTACATTGCATTTTCACAAATCCACAAAACAAACCCACCTATACCTATCTTTATTTCATGATCTCTCTTTTCATTCTAATCCAGCAATGGATGTGATTTTTGAGCCCCAAAGAGGAAGACCATTCTCTATTGAAGTGGGTTTCTTTGATACTATCTCAGAGATCAAAGAAAAGGTCAAAAAATACCAAGGCATACTCGTGTCCAAACAAACCTTAATCTTCAATGGCATTGTCCTCAAAGACGACCTCAACGTTGAACACACCGAAATCCTCCAAAACTCGCACATTCAACTCATGATCACCGCCTCGGAATCCAACAAATCTCCCGAGAACTCATCATCGCCCTCAAAGAAAATCCAGCTCAGCGTGAAAATCCCGACGTACAAAATGCATGTTCCTCTAGAAATGGAGGTAACCGACACAGTTGGAAAGTTGAAGGAAAAGATTCAAGAAATGGAGGCTCTCCCAGTTAACCGTTTGATGATTCATTCGAGTAGTGCGGAGTTACAAGACCACAGGTCTTTATGTGAATGCGAGATTTCGGAGAATTCGGATATTGATGTCAGTTTTAGGCCTTCGCCAACAGCAGCTTCACCGGCTGCAATGGCAGCATTGTCACCTTCGCCAGGGCTGGGGCCGGGGCTGGGGCCAACGACGTTGTTGAGGTCGAAGAAATTGAAGCTGCTGGTATTGCCGAAATGCAGGACGAAGAAGATTCCGGTGGAGATGAATGCATCGGATAATGTTGGGGAATTGAGGAAGGAGCTGCAGAAGTTGCAAGAGAAGCTACAGTTTAGTCTTCCGCAAGAGGGTTATTTCTTCATTTACAAGCAGAATGTGATGGATGATGATAGGTCCTTTCGGTGGCACCATGTTGGGCAAGGTGACACAATAGAGGTCTTCAATAGGAGTGTCACTGGTGGTTCGTAAGTATGTTTCTTTTTTGCTCTAATGCTATGTGCTAGAATAATTTCTTTGGAAAAAAAACCTAAATAGTAAATACCACTATTAATAATCCAACATGATTAATAAGTTAACATTCAAATCTTCAACTTCTCTTCCATTTTGTTTGACTATTCGATAGTTGAGGGAGAGGAGATTTGAATGTCTTCTGTTGGAAACAACAAATAATGAAATAAGTGCCAATTGAATGTCTTCTCTTTGATTTCAATTTTTCTTTCATTTTCCAACACTTTCTCATCAGCCAAACTGATAATAAATATAAAACGCTTTTTTGGGGGGGCTAAATGATAATAAATCTACCCATCATTAAAGCTAAAATCTGAAGTTTGTATCCTTAAAAAGCTAATTAATTAATCAATAATAAACATGAAGTCAATTCAAATCTCTTTAAACTTTTTTTTCCTAAGAAACAAACACAGAATTGAGAGAGAGAGAGAGAGAGAGAGAGAGAGAGAGAGAACCTTGCCATTGAAACACATGCGGTCCTGGTCAAAGGAAGGGCTGACGGCGACGGTGGTGGTGGTGCAGAGGTGGGCGGGATCAAGAGTAACACTGATGCTATCATTGACAGGAAGGATGAGGGTTTCGTCCCTCTTACCCCAAGAAGGACGGTGTTTGCTGGATTTGGATTTGGGGTTTGCTAGAGATTGGTTTGGTTGCTTCTTGGATTTGGGAAGAACATGGGAAGAACATAAAGAAAATTTCCTATTAGTATTTTATTTAATTTTTTCTTCCTGTTTTTGTTTGTGATCTTCTGATATGTGTTTGAGTTATTGGTTGCTAGGTTTGGTCTGTGAAGAACAAGAAGAGCAAGTTGAAGAACGTGAATATTAAGAAAAGAAAATTTTAATTAAAATTTTAAATTAATTAGATTTAAGGTTTTTCTTTAAATTAAATTTTTTTTTAAAAAAAAAATTTGATGTGGCTTTTAAAAAAATTAAAATGTTGACGTGGCATATTAAAATGCCAAATAATATTTTTTAATAATATTTTAATTGCCACATTAGTGCTACATCAGCGCTACGTCAGTTAATAGGATGTTCCGCCTACCACCTAGGATTTTGTCGTTAGGGCACTGACGGTAGGGACAAAAAAGAGATTGCATTTTTTATTTTGGGAACTAAAAGCAGTGAAAATAAAAGATAGGGACCAAAGTAGGAATCTTGTGAAAATGTAGGGATGAAAATGGATTTTTCGCTTACTATATAATATTAAAATCCAATGGTTTCTTGAAGTTGAAATAAGGAATCTACCCACCAATGGATTATTATACGATGGTTAAGAATGTAATAAACATATTAGCAAGTTTATGGTTAATTTTTTGATATATCATATGTTAAATAACCTACTATCAAGGGTCAAGATCCTTATAATTTAGTGGTAATACTTGATTCTCCTATTGGGAAGAACCTAGATTCAAATTCAAATTCCCCAGACAAAAAAAAAAAAAAAAGTAAAAAAGAAAAAAAAAAGTCATAAAACATACTTTGAGAAATAAGTCGGACTACATGCATCATAATTAATCTATGGTGTAACTGTAAATCTACGAATCCAAATCCAAATAATTAATGTATAACAAAATTAATCAATCAGATTTAGTGTAGGAACTTAAGTGTTATTTTGGCTAGGACTAGGTTGAACCATTGAAAAAGAAAAAGGCCTTACTTTTCAACTATTTTAAATACGAAAAAAACAAATTATTCTGCCATCAAACAGTTGGAATCAAACCCAACAAAAAACCAAACTTCATCCTAAACCAAGATAAAATCCTAGGCAAGCAAAGAAAACTTACAAGAATTCTTAACAAAGATTTAGTTTTTAATTAAACCCAACAAAAACCAAACTTCATCCAAAACCCAGATAAAATTCTAAGCAAACAAACAAACTTTACAAGAATTATCAACAAAGATTCAATTTTTAATCAAACCCAAACTACTTCCGAACATAATCAATAATCAAGCAAAGGTTTGACTTCAAACCCATCAAACAGCCAAACAAACCAAGTCAACATTTCTCAAAAACAAAAACAAAAAGGCTTTAGTTTTAGGCAATTCTTCAAAGTCCCACTTGTACATAGATTAACAATGATATCAAGTTTAAGCATTTGTCCATAAATCCTCCTCTTCAAATAGCACAGTACAAGCTCCTTCACTATTGAGAAAAATGAAAACTTAGATGCCACGCAAGCATTTGGAGGTTGTCGTTGAACTGTTGGGGTCGACAATATGGTTTTCACAGTTGGGCTTGGGGTTTTAGGTTTGGGGATTTTGATTAACAAAGACTAGGGATTTGGATTTCTATCGGGTTGTGTCAATTGAGGGAGTGAGGGATATGTTTATCCTTTTAAAAAATTATTGGTTTGAGCGTGAATCATTATGAGCCAGGTGTTCATATATATATTTTTAAATAAAATGGTCTAGTTTAAGTCAAATACCATGTTAGCATTCTGTTAGCCATGTAGTACATAAATTAATGGATTTAGATGGAATGATGAAAATTAGAACGTTTTGCAAAGTTGAGTGACAAAAAGAAAAGTTTGAAAATTTAGGGGCTAGAAAATGAACTTTTGTGAAATTTTAGGAATGAAAATAATATTTTACCCAAGAGAAAAAAGAAAAAAGATTTCTAACCAATTGATTAGAAAATACATAATCCTAAAGATTTATTGTTGCTTCATTCATGCCATATTGCCAATTGTATCATTTTGAAATTGCTCACCACACTTAAATGTACTAACTATTTGACTGGGGTGCAGGAAAGAAAAGATTCCTCTATGAACGGTCACTTATTCCAAGTGTTTCAGGGTGGGAGGCGTCGACCTTGTTGGCTTATCAGAATTTACTAACTATTAATGTTAACGTGTATTAGGGTATGTGGGCTTAGGCCCACCTTGTTTACTTGTATAGCACACTTACTTGTACTGCATAATCTGCCTCCTATATAAAGATACTCATGTATATTCTATTACTAGAGAAATTTAATACATTTTTTCAGTATTTCTAACATAGTATCAGAGTCATCGCTCTAAATTTCTTGTGTCTTGTAGTTTTGTCTTTGTAGGTATTTTCTGCTGCCTCAACTTCTTTGGTCAATAAGCCTTTTCAGTGCCCTCTCTTGACTGCTCCATCGCTATCAAAGGCGCTCAGGGTCAAATCTTCGCCGCCAAAGACACTGACTTCATCGGATCTCTCACTTATGACCTTCGATCAAGACACAAGTCATATCAACATGTACACCGTCAATTGATCTACGCGACGTCGCTAGAATCAAGCACATCTGACCGTTCAAGTGCTATCACGCTCAGGTCAAAGTTTTGGCAAAATCTTCCATGCGCTTCACGTGCCATCAGGGTTGCTCCGATCTTGTTGCCGTTGCCACCATAAATTGTCTTTCTCTAATCTACAACTTCGGAAAAGAATCAGCTTCATCAGATAGCTCACGCGCTCCCACGCGCCGCCAGTATACCCTGCATCGAGTTCATGTGTCTCACGCATTGTCTTTGCTACCTCACACGTGCCACGCGCTAAACAATTGACGACATCAGCCACGTCAGCCCTAGCTGACGTAATCTACCACGTCATTTGCTGACATCATCTGCCATGTCATTCGCTGATTACTGACGTCATCTTCAATTGACTTTGATTGTGGTTGACCATTGACTCCCTGCTATGTTGACTTTTTTGTGGAGTTGACCGTTGACTTTTTGCAGTCCAGGTGCTCCTCACTTAGTTTTTTGCATAGATTTCATTTTTGCAGTCTATTTTTGCATATTTTGCTTCTAAATGAAGAATAAGGACAAGTCTTATTCTTGTTGCAATAATCATCATCGACAATCCAGTAAACGTTTTTTGTAATTTTTGCAAACATTTTGGTCATAATATTAAGACTTGCTATCATCACAACAAATCAGCTGTTTCAATTTTTGCTACTACTGTTGCTAACATTGAGAGTGTTCAACCAATGGCTCTTGTCTCTGCACAGACTAAGTCTTCAGGACGCACTTTCAGCATTTCCACAGATGACCTTAAAAACATCATCGCTAATGTCATTTGTATGGTTGGTAATACATCTTATTCCTCTTCTCTCTCAGCTTTATCTAGTATGTTTCATTCCTCTTAGTTTATGGATTCTGCTTGTTGTAATCATAGGACATCTCACTCGTCCTTATTTTCTGACCTTAAACCTGCGCCACATCCTCTTAATATTCACACAGCAAACGGTTCCACAATGTCTGGTCATAATATAGGTTCCACTTCGACCTCCAACCTCTTGGTTCCTGGGGTCTTTAATGTTCTTGACATTTCTTACAATTTATTTTATGTGGGACAATTAGCTAAGTTGGGTTATCGCATTATCTTTGATTATTCTGGGTGTATTGTGTAGGATGCGAGGATAGGACAGGAGCTTGGGACTAGTCCCAGAGTTGGGCATATATTTCCCGTGGACAACATTTGTCTTCCACTTGTTGCTCATGTTTCTGTTGCTGCAATTGCTACAGTTTCTTCTATTCCTTCCCTTGCACTTTGGCATACCTGACTTGGTCACGCATCTTCTTTTCAGGTACAATACTTGGCTTCTAGAGGTTTGTTAGGTTCAGTGTCCACAAAAAATTTTGATTGTGTTTCATGTCAGTTAGGAAAACAACTAGCTTTGCCTTTCAATACTAGTGAATCAATGTCCACTGACATCTTTAACCTAATTCATTCTGATGTCTGAGGGCCTTTCTCTATCTCTAGTATTGGTAGATCTCGATATTTTGTTGTCTTTGTTGATGATTATTCCCGCTATAGCTAGATTTTTCATATGAAACATCATTCTGATTTATTGCAAGTATATTCTAATTTTGCAAAAATGGTTGAAACTCAATTTTCCTAACGTATCAAAAATTTTCAATCTGATAATGCTCTTGAGTATAGTCAATATGCTTTCCAAGCTATTTTGCGTTCTTATGGAACTATTCATCAACTAACTTGTCCAGGTACCTCAACAAAATGGTAGAGCCAAACGAAAATTTCGTCATATTCTTGACACTGTTCATGCTTTCCTTCTCTTTGCCAAAATTCCTACTCCTTTTTGGGGTGAAGTTGCTCTTCATGTTGTTCATGCTATTAATCGCATTCCAAGTCCTATTATCCTAAATCAGACTATCACCACCTTCACTCCTTTAGTTTCTCCTTGTTCCGTTCTTCTTCAGCCATATGAGCATAACAAACTTGAGCCTTGGTCAAGGCTTTGTTATTTTCTTGGTTATGGCGAAACTCAAAAGGGGTATCGGTGTTATGATCCTATCTCTCATCGTCTTCATATCTCCCACAATGTTTTCTTTTGGGAACATCACTCCTTTGTCGAGCCCTCTCACCTTCATGCCTCCCTATCTTCCTCCTCTGTCTTAGATCTTTTTCTAGATGAGGCACATATTCCTTTTGTAGCTGCTTTTGATCCACCTGTAGTTGCTCCTAATTATCCTATAGACTTCTCTGTCCAACCACCAGATATCTTTGATCCCTTTCCTAAACGGGTAGAAGATGAACAGGTCGAAGACAAGCTACCCAACCTTGAGCTTAGGTCCGCTGCTCCTGCTTCGCCTAAAGATCTTGCACAAGACATTCCACCTCATCACTCAACTTGGGTAAAATCCATTCCTACACATGTACTTGACTATCATTGTTACACTACACGAGCCTCACACTTATCATGAGGCTTCTACTGACCCTATATGGTAGATTTCAATGAAAGAGGATCTTGATGCATTATCTAAAAACTATATTTAGGATTTGGTGACTCTTCCCCCTAGCAAATCTGTGGTTGGTTGTAAGTGGATCTACAAGATTACGACTCGCTCTAATGGGTCCATTTAGAGCTACAAAGCTCGTCTTGTTGCAAAAGGTTTTACACAGGAGTATGGGATTGATTACGAAGAGACCTTTGCTCCGGTTGCTTGTATCTCATATGTTCATGCCCTTTTACCTGTTGCTGCTGCCAGTAAATGGGACCTTTTTCAGATGGATGTAAAAAATGCATTCCTTAATGGGGATTTAAGTGAAGAAGTTTATAAGCAACCTCTTCCTGATCTCTCTGTTGAATCAAACAAAGTTTGTCACCTTCGACGTACACTTTATGGCCTTAAACAAGCTCCACGAGCTTGGTATGACAAATTTAGTTCTACCATCTCTTCCCTGGGTTACATGACCAGCCATTATGATTTTGCCTTATTTCTTCATCGCACTAACAAATGCACTATTTTACTTCTCCTGTATATGGAAATATGATCATAACTGGTGATGACCTTAGTGGCATTCAAGAATTCAAGGATTTTCTTAGTCAACAGTTTGAGATGAAAGATCTTGAACATCTCAGCTACTTCTCGGATCTTGAAATCACTCATTCTACAAATGGACTATATATTACTCAAGCCAAGTATGCCTCTAAACTCTTGTCTAGAGCGGACTCATTGATAGCAAGACTGTTAATACTCTAGTTGAGCTTAATGCACATCTGACTCTCTCAGGGGGGAAGCCATTGTCTAATCACTCTCTTTACAGATGCTTGGTTGGCAGCCTAGTTTATCTCATTGTCACTGGACCAGACATTTCATATGCTGTTCACCAGGTGAGCCAGTATTCGTCTGCTCCACGATCGACTCACAATGTTGCTGATCTGCGCATTCTTCGATACTTGAAGGGTACTCTCTTCCATGGTCATTTCTACTCTGCTTAGTCTCCTTTTGTTCTCAGTGCATTTTATGATGCTGATTGGGCATAAGATCCCACTGATCGCATGCCCACCACTAGCTATTGCTTTCTTCTTAGTTCGTCTCTAATTTCTTAGCGAAACAAGAAACAAACTCATGTGGCCTGCTCCAATACTGAAGTAGAATATTGTGCCCTTGCTGATACCACATCTGAGCTCATTTGGCTATGATGGCTTCTCAAAGACTTAGATGTGTCCACATCCTTTGCTACTTCTCTTTATTGTGACAACCAGAGTGCCAATCGTATTGCTCACAATGATGTCTTCTATAAACAGATTAAACACATCGAGATCAATTGTCATTTTATCCGTTATCATCTTGTCCATGGTGCTCTCAAGTTGATCTCAGTCTCCTCCAAAGATCAACTTGCAGATATCTTTACCAAGTCACATCCTAAGGGATGCCTTTGTACTTTGGTTGACAACCTCAAGTTAGTTTCACATCCACCTTGAGTTTGAGGGGGGCTGTTAACATGTATTAGGGTATGTGGGCTTAGACCCACCTTGTTTACTTGTAATGCACACTTGCTTGTACTGCACAATCTACCTCCTATATAAAAGCACTCATGTATATTCTATTACTAGAGAAATACAATACATTTATTCAGTATTTCTAACAATTAGATACTTTCGATGTATTAGATACTTTCTGCTCTGACATTCATGTTGTGTCCATAATGAATAAATATGAGGGATTGCTATGTCAATGTACTTTGAAAAGAAAAAAATTTATTCATTTTTACTCTAAACTAAACAGAATAACAGCAGTATAAGTTGTTGTTGCCACAATTTAACAACATTTGTGTTAAGTCCACGAAAACTTATTGAATGTGGCCTATTTTTGTTCTCCAATACTGCTGTTTCCATTGTGATTTTATTTTGTGTGATCATATTGTGATCCTTTGGGACAAATTTTGCATTGAATGATGTTACTTAACATACTGATGATGTGATTGTTATTAAAAACTTTATTCTCCAGCGCATTGCAAACACTAATCTCTCGTTTTTCCCCTTATCATACATTATGGACAATCGGACCCTTCCCCTTCTTGTCTAGAAATATTTTTATTTGATGAGCAGCATTATTATAAGCATTCTGTTGCACACACATTATCATGATTTGAAATTACAAATTTTAGGTTGTAAATTGTTCTTGACTGCTTTTTCAAAATTTTATTATTAATATTTTTGTAATAAAAAAATTTTATGTTATGAAAATTATCTGTGGCAGTTAATTTCGTTTTTCTTTTTTTTTTTTCTTTTTTTTAGATTGATACTATTATGTTCTGAGCCTGAGTGTCGGAATGATACTTTTTGGACAAAATTTCACAAGATATAACTGAGCCAAAAAATTTTTAGGTATCAATTTTGAAAAAGTCTTGTGAATTTTTGTAACGGTGAAGGTTTTTGTAGAAAAATTGAATATGGAAACACTAGTTTTTAATAACGGGTATAAATAGGGGTGGCAAATGGGCGGGTTGGGTCATAAATGGGTTGGGTGTGTAATTACCCATTTATCCATTTATAACCCGTTTATATATAAATTAATTATCCATTACCAACCCAACCCATTTAATTAGTAACCCACCCATTTAACCCAATATAACCCAAATACTTCTAAAACTACTTGAATACCCTATTGACCTCCAAAATTACCAAAATACCCTTAAATACCTAAAATGATACAAATACTCCCTACACTTTCAAAATTATGTCATTTTATCCGTTATCATCTTGTCCATGGTGCTCTCAAGTTGATCTCAGTCTCCTCCAAAGATCAACTTGCAGATATCTTTACCAAGTCACATCCTAAGGGATGCCTTTGTACTTTGGTTGACAACCTCAAGTTAGTTTCACATCCACCTTGAGTTTGAGGGGGGCTGTTAACATGTATTAGGGTATGTGGGCTTAGACCCACCTTGTTTACTTGTAATGCACACTTGCTTGTACTGCACAATCTACCTCCTATATAAAAGCACTCATGTATATTCTATTACTAGAGAAATACAATACATTTATTCAGTATTTCTAACAATTAGATACTTTCGATGTATTAGATACTTTCTGCTCTGACATTCATGTTGTGTCCATAATGAATAAATATGAGGGATTGCTATGTCAATGTACTTTGAAAAGAAAAAAATTTATTCATTTTTACTCTAAACTAAACAGAATAACAGCAGTATAAGTTGTTGTTGCCACAATTTAACAACATTTGTGTTAAGTCCACGAAAACTTATTGAATGTGGCCTATTTTTGTTCTCCAATACTGCTGTTTCCATTGTGATTTTATTTTGTGTGATCATATTGTGATCCTTTGGGACAAATTTTGCATTGAATGATGTTACTTAACATACTGATGATGTGATTGTTATTAAAAACTTTATTCTCCAGCGCATTGCAAACACTAATCTCTCGTTTTTCCCCTTATCATACATTATGGACAATCGGACCCTTCCCCTTCTTGTCTAGAAATATTTTTATTTGATGAGCAGCATTATTATAAGCATTCTGTTGCACACACATTATCATGATTTGAAATTACAAATTTTAGGTTGTAAATTGTTCTTGACTGCTTTTTCAAAATTTTATTATTAATATTTTTGTAATAAAAAAATTTTATGTTATGAAAATTATCTGTGGCAGTTAATTTCGTTTTTCTTTTTTTTTTTTCTTTTTTTTAGATTGATACTATTATGTTCTGAGCCTGAGTGTCGGAATGATACTTTTTGGACAAAATTTCACAAGATATAACTGAGCCAAAAAATTTTTAGGTATCAATTTTGAAAAAGTCTTGTGAATTTTTGTAACGGTGAAGGTTTTTGTAGAAAAATTGAATATGGAAACACTAGTTTTTAATAACGGGTATAAATAGGGGTGGCAAATGGGCGGGTTGGGTCATAAATGGGTTGGGTGTGTAATTACCCATTTATCCATTTATAACCCGTTTATATATAAATTAATTATCCATTACCAACCCAACCCATTTAATTAGTAACCCACCCATTTAACCCAATATAACCCAAATACTTCTAAAACTACTTGAATACCCTATTGACCTCCAAAATTACCAAAATACCCTTAAATACCTAAAATGATACAAATACTCCCTACACTTTCAAAATTATCAATATACCCTTGGACATCCAAAATTATCCCCAAAATCTTTAAAATGAACAAAATACCCATGAAACCTCTAAAATGACCAAAATACCCATGATATCTCTAAAATCACCATACATGCTTAAAAACTACTAAAACGACCAAAATATCTCCAAAATGACCAAAATACCCCCAAAAACTCAAAAAATGACCAAAATACCTCCAAAACCTAAAAAATTACCAAAATACCCTCAAAACCCAAAAAATGACCAAAATACTCCAAAAACCTAAAAATGACCAAAATAACCTCCAAAACCTAAAAAATGACCAAAATAACCCCAAAAACCCAAAAAATGACCAAAATACCCCCGAAACCTGAAAATGACCAAAATACCCCTAAAATCCAAAAAAATGAAGAAAATACCCCAAAACCTAAAAATGACCAAAATACCCCCCAAAACCTAAAAAACGACCAAAATACCCCCGAAACCTAAAAAAATTACTAAAATACCTTGAAACCTAAAAAATTATCGAAATACCCCCAAAACCTAAAAAATGACCAAAATAACCCCAAAACCAAAAAAATGACCAAAATACCCCCAAAACTCAAGAAATGACCAAAATACTTCCAAAACCCAAAAATGACCAGAGTATCCCCAAAACCCAAAAAATGACCAAAATACCCCCGAAACCTAAAAATGACCAAAATAATTCCAAAACCCAAAAAATGACCAAAATACCCACGAAACTCAAAAAATGACCAAAATACCCTCGAAACGTAAAAATGACCAAAATGCCTCCAAAACCTAAAACTGACCAAAATACCCCCCAAAACCCAAAAAATGACCAAAATACCCCCGAAACTCAAAAAATACGAAAATACCCCCGAAACCCAAGAAATGACCAAAATACCCTCAAAATCTAAAAATGACAAAAATACCCTCGAAACCTAAAAAATTACCAAAATACTTCTGAACCCTAGAAATTTACTGAAATAACCCAAAAATCTAAAAATTATTGAAATAACCCTAAAACTAAAAGATGACATAAATGCCCTCGTAACCTAAAAAATGACTAAAATACCCTTAGAATCTAAAAGATGATCAAAACAACCCCAAAACCTAAACAATTACCAAAATTCCCTCGAAACCTAAAAAATTTCTAAAATTCCCTCGAAACCTATAAAATGACCGAAAGACTCTTAGAACCTTTAATTTGTCAAAAATATTCTCGAAACGTCCAAAATACCCTAAACCTCTATTTTGGTAATTTTAGATGTTTCTGGTGTATTTTGGTCATCTTACATGTTTAGCGGTATTTTGGTCATAATTTGGGTTTCAAGGGTTTTTGTTGATCATTTTTTTTTAGGTTTTGGGCTTATTTTGGTCATTTTTTAGGTTTTTGGGGTATTTCGATAATTTTTTAGGTTTCAAGGTATTTTGGTAATTTTTTTAGGTTTCGGGGGTATTTCAATTATTTTTTAGGTTTTGGAGGTATTTTGGTCATTTTTTAGTTTAGGGAGTATTTTGGTAATTTTTTAGGTTTAGGGTGTATTTTGGTAATTTTTTAGGTTTAGGGGGTATTTCGATCATTTTTTTAGGTTTTTGGGGTATTTTGGTCATTGTTTTAGGTTTTGGAGTTATTTTAGTCATTTTATAGGTCTTTGTGTATTTCAATCATTTTTTAGGTTTCAGGGTATTTTGGTAATTTTTTAGGTTTTAGGGGTATTTCAGTCATTTTTTAGGTTTAGAGGGTATTTTGGTAATTTTTTAGGTTTAGGGTGTATTTTAGTAATTCTTAGGTTTCGAGTGTATTTCGGTCATTTTTTATGTTTTGGGGGTATTTTGGTCATTTTTTAGGTTTCAGGGGGGTATTTTAGTCCTTTTTTAGGTTTCAGGATATTTCGGTCATCTTTTAAGTTTAGGGGGTATTTTGGAAATTTTATGGGTTTTGGAGGTATTCAATCATTATTTAGGTTACGGAGTAATTTGGTAATTTTTTCAGGTTTCGGGGGTATTTTAGTCATTTTATAGGTTTTAGAGGTATTTTGGTCATTTTTTCGGTTTCGGGAGTATTTTGGTCATTTTTTGGGTTTTGGAGGTATTTTGGTAATTTTTTGGATTTTGGGGGTACTTTGGTCATTTTAAGGTTTTGGGGGTATTTTGGTCATTTTTTTTTTTTTGGGTTTTGGAGATATTTTGGTCATTTTTTGGGTTTTGGGGTATTTTGGTAATTTTTAGGTTTTGGGGGTATTTTGTTCATTTTTTAGGTTTTGGGTGTATTTTGGTCATTTTTTGAGTTTTAGGGGTATTTTGGTCATTTTTGGGTTTTTAGGGTATTTTGGTCATTTTTAAGTTTCGGGGGTATTTTGGTCATTTTTTTGTAATTTTTAAGTTTTTGGGGTATTTTGGTAATTTTTAGGTTTTGGAAGGTATTTCGGTCATTTTTTGGGTTTTAGAGATATTTTGGTCATTTTTTGGATTTTAGGGGTATTTTGGTAATTTTTAGGTTTTTAGGGTATTTTGGTCATTTTTTGAGTTTTGAGGGTATTTTGGTCATATTTAGGTTTCGGGGATATTTTGGTCATTTGTTGGGTTTTTGGGGTATTTTGGTCATTTTTTAGGTTTTGAGGGGTATTTTGGTAATTTTTTGGATTTTGGGAGTATTTTGGTCTTTTATAAGGTTTCAGGGGTATTTTGGTCATTTTATAGAAATTTAGATTTTATGTTGTTTATTTAAATTTTAGATGGGTTTAGTGGGTATTAGTGGATTTATCCATTTAGACCCATCTAATTAAATAACCAAATGGGTCTTTACCCATTTAACCCAAATATTAAATGGGTTGGGTTAAGACTTATCCAAATAAGGTGGGTAATGGGTGGGTTCATGGATATGGGTAAAAATTGCCACCCCTAGGTATGATCATTCAATAGCCACCTCTGGAGAGTTACTTGGCTGATTCAAATAATTAAAAATCCTTCCATAGCTCTTAGTCTCTTACCAGCCGTTTGAGACAAGTTTCGTTCAAGCGCGCCTTATGCTATGCTTTGAGGGGGCTTAATGAGCCGCTTAAGCAGCCTTTAGTTGCGCCTCAAGCGGATGTCTATTCGGCTTGTCTCATCTTGAAGTGCCAAGTTGCACTCTCTATTTGTCGGTTGGTATTTAAATTGTGCTGTTAGAACTAAACAGACACAAGGCTTGCTTGACGGGGAGAAAATTTACATTGCATTAGATGCATGTAATACCATCTCGCTTGTGAGGGCATAGGTCTTACTTGAGTGGCTCACATGTATTTCTGGGGTCTATACTGATTTTTTTTTTGGGATAATTGATTTTGTTTAGGCCAAAGAATATTTTGGGGTACCAATGTTTACAAGGATGTTTAAGATTTTTTGTTCTTTGGTCACAAAGATGTATAAGATTTTTTGAAATTTCATCAGAAACTATATTTTTTATTTTTGTTCTACTACCCTTTCTTTTTCAAAATTTTGGAGCCCCCCTTCCACTTGGGGGCTTTAGATAATGGCCTAATTGGCCTAGTGGAAGGGTGTGCCCTATTATCTTCTATACCCCGCAAATAGTTATTCTTGTGGAGTGATCAATCCATCGCGTCAAGAATGTGTGGTGGCATTTTTTTTTTTTTTTTAAATTTAGTGAACAGATGAAATATATATATATACACACACACACACATGCTTACTTTACTTTCTTGTGCAAGCCTATATTTAGATTAATCTTAAGTTATGCCCAACAGCCCAAGTCCATTTTTTATTGCCCAAGTTCATTTAAATGTTCACTATTTATGAAATTTCCAAAAAAAAAAAAAAAATCGTAAAATTTGGAAGAGTGACAAACTTGCCCATTAAAAGATTATTTAAATAATAAATACCAATACAAGACCCAAGTAAATGGTTGACCACCAGGCATTGGTACAAGTAAAAGAAGAAAGTATTTTTTTTTGGATGAAAAAGAAGAAAGCATTGACTAGGGCTGTCCATCCAATCTGACAACCCGACCTACCTAAAGGATTCGACTCGAAAACTGGCTAACTAGATCAAGTCACCAGTTGGCGGCGGGTCATTTGTTCTAAAAACCGACTCCGGCGGGTCGGTCTCAATTTTTCTCCCCAAAACCTAAAAAACCCGATCCGATCGATGTACTAAGAATTTCTAGCAAAAAATTTCTAGATTCCGGTAGAAATTTTCAGATTTCAGCAAGATTTTCCAGATTTCGGCCTCAAATTTCCAGATTCTGACTTCAAATTTTCAAATTCTGGTGGCAACAAATTTTCATATTTCGACGACTTATCAAGTAGATCTAGTGACATTTCATCCAAATCTAGTGAAATCTCATCGCATCTAGCAAGGTCTCACCAGATCTGGTGAGATCTCCACCGAATTTGGCGTTTTTTTGCTTGAAATTAAATATTTTGGTCGGATTTTTCACCGTGGACAGTTTTAACTGAATTGACCGTGTTTCCAAACTTGACCCGGACTGACCCATGGACACCTCTAGCATTGACACCTTACACTTTGACAGCCAAGCATTTACTGACCTATGGGAGACTGTGATAGAAAATACTAAAAAGTTCATCTTCATCATCAGCAAAGAATAGCAAACTTCAGAGAGCAAAAATGTTGAAACAGCAAAAATGCAGAAAAAAAGAAAGAAAGAAAGAGAGAGAGAGAAGAAGAAAAGGAAGAAGAAGAAGAAATGGAGATGCAAGCTCAAGGTTTGACAGCATTTCACCGTGGTTGAAAAGCTTCAACAATGGCTGTAAGTATCTCAAATAAAAATAAAAATAAAAATTCTGACTTGAACTTCTAAGAACTGTCCACGGTTCTTACAACCGCGGTTTATTCGGCCTGCTGCTTTTCTATATATGTCAGTTTTGGGAGTTAAAAGAACTATTTGATGAACAATTCCAGATAACCTAGTCAAACTGTACGGTCCAATCCGAATTTCAAAATCATGTGAATAATGACAAACAACTATTTGCTTTAGAAAATGTATAGCACATGCACAATACATTCACTATTTTTCACTTCAATATTTTTTATGTCAACTCTCTCTCTCTTGTTATCAAAACTCTCTTCAGGTGATATATGTTGGGTTAAAAGATTGACCTAGTTAATTAATTTAATTATCCAAGTTGATTAATTATTCAAATCACATGGAGGCACGAATAAATTACCAATCTTAAATAGATTGTTGAGGAAATTAAATGACATTATAATTTGTTCATGAATGGAAAAAAACTTCATAAGGAAGAAAACTCCAACTAGACTATACCAAAATATTAATCTATAGTTGAACCTTTACTCTAATACCCAATTGGACTTGGACTTGTTCTTGTAAAAGCTTCTCATTTTACATGGATCCCAATATGTGACTAACTCCACAACAACCCTTTTGATTGTTAAAGTTGATTTGTAGCAACTTCACTAGAAACACTAATGAGACCTTCAATTGTTGGTGCTAGAGACTTTGCTTGGTATAGAAACCAAAGTTACACAAAAATCATTGCAAGATCTCTTTCTTCAGTTTTCTAAACTCACAGGTTCAAGAGGTGTAGGTTAGGGTTTCAATATGTAAACCTTATGAAGCATTAGGGTTATGGTTTTCTCTCAACCACCTTATTTAAATAGGACCTTAGTGAGCTTTTTAATAGGCTCTCCTATTAGTTTATATAAACTCATAAACAAATAGCCTCTTAGAATAAAACATTGTAGGCTATATTCTGAAATCTTGTACGTAACTCGATAGATTGAGAGGTATCATGACAGGTACTACGCTTCATTAATTCTCTATAGATCAATAGGTATTGAGGAGGTACCGGGACTTGCAAATTTAGCTTTTCTTAAATAGTTCTTTGAGTATTATTCATGTCTTCAATAATGCCACTTGTTATACTTCTTTAAAGTATTTCATGATTTTCTTGGAACCAGTTAGAAACTACCTAATTATAACTAAATTACGTTTTGTCATAAGATATGCCAATACATAAATATATGACCTTTATAATATAAATTTTCATTTATTTTTATACAATTTACATCTATCTTTTTTCTTTTCTTTTCTTTTCTTTTGGTATTTGTATGAAGTTGCATGTGTATGTATGTAAATGTTTATATTTATGTTTATGTATAAACAAGTATAACTTAGTTTATTATGTTTTCATAAAACGACTCTCTTTTAGGTTTGTATATATGTGAATTTTAAAAAATATTTATACCCAAACTATAGACAAAAAGACATGCCCACTTGAGTTTTGTATAAATAAGTAATAATGTTTTTTCATACAAAAATATTCTTGATAAAATGGTATTCTTTCATGTAACATTATATTGATAGCATTGTTACTCTAAATTTAAACACACATATTTCACTATTTTCAAATCCAAATTTTATCAAATATGTGTAAATTTTGAACAATGGATTTTTATGATGAAGCCCCAAATTGATTGAATATTGATCAAGTGTGTGTTGTGCGGGTGTGATGAGTCCCAAATTAGGCATATAATAGATTGATCTGAGCTTTACAAACAAATATAAGGAATCTCAATTGTTACTAGGTTAGTCTTATTGGGATATAATGTCAGTTTGTATTGTCCTTTTAGAAAGATGGCAACCTTTTTTTTTTTCTTTTTTCTTTTTTTTTCTTTTTTGAAAATATGATTTTTTTAGTTTTTTTTTAAAAATTTTTTTACAAAAATGTCAAAAACATTAGTAAAACTGGGTGTGAGAATGCCTAAATCAACAATTTCCCAAATTCAATTTTGACAAAATCACTTATTTTTGTGGTTTTAAGTGAAGTGTGGGGGTTGAGAATATTGCACAAGATTTTAGACTTTTATGCTTAACCCAAGAAATTGTTTCCTGCTTCACAATGGAAAATGATTCTCCCTCTGTTTCTATTACTGCATACATGATAGGTGTCAGTAAAAATTCTCTAACGTTGGATAATGATTAAAAAAATATTTTCTCAATTTATTTATACAACAATTTATATATAATGATTATGTTTCTTTATATATATTAGTTGAAATATCTTTACCTCGACACAATATCAACACTACTGGCTAATATGAATTGTCAACCCTAACCTTAGGATTAGTCATAATGCAAGAATATTTTGGTATTTGCAAACCTCATGGATGGTGGGAGATGGAGGAATCTCCTTTTGTTCCAAACATACCCTTAGATTTCAATCATCACTCATGTCATACTAATCAAAGTATTATCCTATGGCATTGAACCAATTATAAAATAAAATTGGATGACACACACACATATGCTAGAAGAGAGTATGCGGTTCTAACATAAAGGCACACCACAAACTCTGCTCAAAAGCCATGTTCACATATATGTTTATTTTTATGTATAAAGTATAAACAAACAAAACAAAATGTGTGAAATATACTACTATTCTGTTACTTAAGTTCAGTGGCTTTTTTAATCTTCCCTACTATTAAGATTCATATTGAAAAAAAAAATCCTCAAGAGGAGAAAAAAAAGAAAAAGAATAACATTTATTGCCCCAAACCTAGCACCTAGCATTATGATGCCAGGATCATAATAGACCTTAAGTTGATAATGTAGAATAAAAATTGACCAATAAAAGATGAGAAGCAATTAAGGGCAAGTGGCATGCTCCTGATTTTATGCTGCTTAACTTCATTGGCATCCTTTATATGGACTACTTGAGGTTCATAACAAAATCTATTTTAAGATAAATTAATATCAGTGTAATAATATGCAATACACCTAAACATAGAACTAGTGGTTTTGAGGCAGGGGGTGGGGAAACTTCATTGGCATCCTTTATATGTACTACTTGAGATTCATAACAAAACCTATTTTAAGAGAAATTAATATTAGGTAATAATATGCAATACACCTAAACATAGAACTAGTGGTGGAATTAGGATTTGACTTTGGGGAAAGGGGGTGGGGAGGAACTTATATATGCTATGGGTGTGCACTAGATCATGTATATATGCATATTACTTAATAAAAAAAAAATTAATATGTATTTTAGTGATATTTACTCTGTAACAAGACCTACAAAATAATAGCACATTCACTATATTTTGTTTATCAATGAAGAACTTTTTGCATGAATAAATCCTCTTCTGATTTTTTTTAAAGCCAAATTCCCCCTTATAAATGAAAGTATTGTTAATAGTTAAATAAATACTTAATAGAACTTATGCAAATTTATGTTATTAGGGAATTATGTTAAAATTTTATTGTTTATTGCGCAAATTTTTATGAAGGGGAATAAATTTGTTAGGTTCTAAAGATTTAGGATTTTAGGTATTTAGAACTCTAATGTGTAGTGTTGGCAAACCATGATCAAAACAGGTTGTTTAGTCTTGTTTAGGCTTGCTCAAAGTATGTTTATTTGTAAAACTGGAATCGAGTGAGTGCAGATTTATTGGACTAAATCTGTAAGGCTCGATCGATCAAAAATTAGACTCGATCGATCGAACCACGTACAGATTTATTTTTCTGCAGAGTTCCAGTTCAGCCCAAACTCTATTTAAACGTCTTGGGGTTCAAGTAAAACACTTCTATATATAAGGAAAACCCTAGAACGTTTTTGGGACTT
>NW_027069624.1:169966-197513 GCF_002906115.3 Quercus suber | reverse complement strand
TGCAGATTTATTGGACTAAATCTGTAAGGCTCGATCGATCGAAAATTAGACTCGATCGATCGAACCACGTACAGATTTATTTTTCTGCAGAGTTCCAGTTCAGCCCAAACTCTATTTAAACGTCTTGGGGTTCAAGTAAAACACTTCTATATATAAGGAAAACCCTAGAACGTTTTTGGGACTTCTGAGAGAGAGATTAGAGTGCCTCTTGTGCCTCCTTTTATTTTTAGGGTTTTGTACCCAAACCTCTCTAAGTCTTTGTTGCTCATATTTGCGGTTTATGTGAATCTCTTGTGAGATCCTTGAGGAGCTTTCCTTCACATAAACTTAGGGTTTTTAAGGTAGAGATTATTTCAACATCTTGATGATCAACAAGGTTGCTACCATTGGAGATTAAAAAGAAAAGCAAGCGGGGAGCTTGTAACTGATTGAAGAATTCAAGAAAGAAGTAGTCCGTGGATTCGGAGCCTGCGCGCGGTCGTGTCAGGAAGTTCTACTGGTGGGTAGCATTAGGAAGTCGAGCGGGGAGCTTGTAGTCCTTTTGTACGAACTTCAATTCTTTCATAGTGAATTCAGGTTAGCCTTGAGGATCGATGGGTCAAATCCTCCCAGGTTTTTACCGTGTGGTTTCCTGGGTGATCATATCTTGTGTTATTTATTTTCCGCTGCTCTATATTCTTGATATGATTGTTTGGATTGTTTTAACCTAGAATTGCTTAATTTGACTAAGTAACAACTTGGCTAATTAATCTAGGCTACGCAATCTGGTTGTTTAAGGGGTCTAAATTCCTGACAAAATTATTACCAAAAGAAAAATTAAAGGTACCATTATACACACACATGACTTTTGAAAGATGATAGTATTCTGTTTTTTGGGTTATAACTCTAGTTTTGTTAAAGCATTCACATCAATTCGTGCATATTTTAGTATAAGAACCTATTTTTTATTTATTTATTTTACATATTCACTTTTCAAAGACACTTCACATCATATTATTTGTTTTGCACTACATTTCATTAAAATATTAATTTTTTTTTTTTTTTTTGCACACAACAATCACTATTCACTTTCTTCTTTCATCCCCATAATACATAAAGAAAGAATAAAAAATAAAAAGCAAAATGAATAGAGTCAATGTAAATTTATACAATTACTGTAGTAACCTTGTATTTTTACCTAATTTTTCATAGTATAATGTGGATGAATTTTGAATTTAGTTAGCTAAAATGTGATACTTTTTCTATTATACAACCACTGATTGAGTGCTCTTATTTTCTTAACATAAAGGTATCAATAAATATAGCAATTCTTTTCCTTTTTTCTTGGTATGAATTTTGAAATATAAAAAATGTAATATTATAATGATTATAAATAAGATAAAAAGTTAATATTATATTTGGCCCAATTGACAGCATTAAAGAAAGCAAAAGACCCTTTCTAAGGTTATCTTGACCCTTAATGATATTAACACTCGAAGACATGTTGCATTAAAGGAAAAAAATAAAGGCATGTTTTGGTATAGTAAATGAGAATTACAACATATATAATAATCTCTGTTACTGAGAATAAAATGTATTGTAATGAAATAACTAAACCTATTCATAATTTTGGTTATGACTTGTGAGTTGTAACATTAGGATAAAATTTAAGATCTATTTTAGGAAGTATCTTACTTATACAATCATATTTCCTAGAAAATAATATATATGAGATAGGTTCAAGTTACACTTGGTGTAACTCTAAAGAATTACACCTTTTTTAAACCATTGGATTTAAGTCGATCTAGCAGTTGAAACAAAGACTATAATTATTACAGATATTCTGATTAGAATATAATTAATTACCCTCATTTATTACCTTCCAAGCTTATCTTTAAACTCAAAAAAAAAAGTTTTGACTTCTCTCTCTCTCATTTATGTTTCTCTCTCTCTTTCTCCTCCACCAACTCCACAGGTTGCTAGCATAAGAAAAAAGAAAAAAAGAAAAAAAAGAAAACCAAAATGGTGTACAAAGATGTTGTTGCTGGCGTACAGCCATATCCTCAGCCCATCTCAAAGCTACCTACCACATCCGCATGCCCACCTTCATCTCTGCTCTGACTTTCCTCTTTTTCTAGTTGACAAAGCGAACCTTCAACCGTTTTATGGGTTTTGTGAATCTTTGTTTTCTTCCTCCTCCAAGATATTGCAGATTTTACTTTTTGTTACCCAAGTACCATTTTTTTTATTATCTCTATTTCCCTTCTCTATTCCCAGTTTTTTTTTTTTTTTCACCTGAATTGTGAATTTGATGGTAATACTTCACTGAATCTGTGTAAAATTACAAATGGAAGATCAAATTGATAGACTTAGTCACTGAATCAGATTGATTTCTTGAAATTTCCAGATTTTTTTGGCCCCTGAAATTTTCTGCCATACGTGTTCTTGATGATTTTTTTTTCTTTTGATTCCTTTGATATCCATGTTGATCTTGAACAGTTTTAGACCCCTTAGAACAACCAGATTGGTTAGCCTAGATTAATTAGTCAAGTTGTTACTTAGTCAAATTATGCAATTCTAGGATAAAGCAATCAAATAATCATATCAAAATAATAAAGCAGTGGGATAATAAAAGACACAATGATATGATCACCCAGGAAACCACATGGTAAAAACCTGGGGAGGATTTGACCTATCGATCCTCAAGGCAATCCTGAATCCACTATGAAAGAATCGAAGTTTGTACAAAAGGACTACAAGCTCCCCGCTCGACTTCCTAATGCTACCCATCAGTAGAACTTACTGACATGACCACATGCAAGCTCCGAATCCACGGACTCCTTCTTTCTTGGACTCTTCAATCAAGTACAAGCAACCCCGCTTGTGTATCTTTAAGCTCTTGAATCTGCAACTGAATGATCATCAAGGTTTTGATAATATCTCCACCTTGAAAACCCTAAGCTTTGTGTAAAGGAAAGCTCCTTAAAGATCTCACAAGAGATTTACACAAAACAGCAATATGAGCAACAACCTTAGAGAGGTTTGGGTACAAAACCCTAAAAATACCCAAGAGGCATAAGAGGCACTCTAATCTCTCTAAAAAGCTCTAAAAACCCTACCTAGGGTTAGCTTATGATGTCCTTTAAATACTGAAAAAAACGGCTTGCAATTTGGGCTTCAAACGAATAAGTTATGGCCTTTTTACGTTTGCTAATTTTGCTGATAATTGACTTTCGATTGATCGAATCTAATTTCTGATCGATCGAACCAGGCCGAAAGTCACTAACACTTTTGCAACCACTTGATTCCAACTTCACATAAAAGACACAACTTTGAGCAAGTTTAAACAAGACTAAACATATTGTTTTGATCATGGTTTGCCAACATTACACATTAGAGTTCTAAATACATAAAATCCTAAATCTTTAGAACCTAACAATCTCCCCCTTTGGCAATCTGTGACAAAACACAAACTAACAGCTCAAAGTTTACAAAGTAAAAGCTCATTACAAAAATAATGCTCATAACAACAAATCCAACCTAAATACTATCCATCAGTTGCAAGTATAGACAGCAGCTTAGTTGAATCAACCTGTATATTTCCTGAAACACTAAACAAAATGCATAAACGCATGTGTGGCAAAAAAACAGTAAATCAACAGATATGTAAACTAACTCTCCCCCTAAGTCAGATACATCAAAAATAATGTTAACGCCCCCTAAACATAACATTCTTGTATTTTCCACACAGATTCCCACATATCAACTATTTCTCCCCCTTTTTGTCACGTATTGACAAAGACAACTCATACAAAAAGTAAACAGTCAACATACGTAACAAAGGATACGAGAAAATAGAGAAAGAAGGGGACACAAAACAATTTAACTCTATAGAAAAAAGAGACAGCTCCCCCTATGAACAACACAGGTTAAAAAAAACTTTTCTCCCCCTATCAAAAATAGGAAAAACAAAACACGTTTTGGGAAAAACAGTTTTGGGGAAAAATAAAGGAGGTGGGGGAAAATCAGTAGCAGCAACAGCATCACCAACATGATCAGGTACATCCTCACCAGCAAGACCAAAGTTAAAAACACACAAACTAAAGTTAAAAACTAAGGTGAGGATACACATGAAGAAAAAATATTCTCTCTTTCAATAAAATGCAAACATGGCACTATGTGACCCATAAATAGTTGCATGAGTAGAGAAAATATTTGCACATTGATTATCCATCTTATCTCTTAAGAAAAATATTTTCTAAAGTTCACACATAAGAAAAAAGCATATACTAGAATGTACAAAACTCAAAAATTAATCAATCAATTTTTAAATCAAGTTAAGTACCCAATTTAGCAAAGTGTATGCATGTGTGAAAACAATGAGAGATATGACTACAAAACTGTAAGATGGATACAAAAACAATGTAATGCATGTGAATCCTAAACACAAATGATGCATGAAAAAGTTTTGGTCAAAAACATAGAAACTGAAAATATTTCAATTTCGATCGATCGAGAATCGATCGAGTCAGGCAGACTTAAACCAAAAATTTTAATCGTAATTTCGATTGATCGAAAAACAGGTTTGATCGATCGAAAATCTAAAAAAAAATCATATTTTTGAAAAAACAGAGCATTTTAATGCAGAAACTCCTCAAAGCACATTGTTTTATAAAAAATGCATGAGTATGAGATGAAAAGTTTTTCAAAAACACTTGAATTTAACCCGGATATTCCAAAATCAAGATTTTCAATCAATTTGTCCCCAAATCGCAAACATTAAACACATTTTCCATTAAAATCAAGGAACTTTTAATCTTGAATGGCCACAACAAGATCACACACAATAAAATGTACCAAGTTTAACAAAGAGTAACTTGTGTAGTGTGTGCAACTAGTAAAAGTTTGAGATACATGTGAGGTGATATGTGAATAGCAATTAATCACAAAGTCTACACAATCCATCACATAGAATTTAAAAGAGACTATCACTTAAAGAGTTACATCCTATAACTCCCACATCTCCTAGAACAAAAGCTTGCAATCATGTAAGTTTCTTGTATTTTTGCCTCATTATTATGTGAGATGGCATCAAGCCTAATAATACACACCAATTTTATTTATGTGAGATGGCATCAAGCCTAATAGTACACACCAATTTTAAGCATTAAGCAATTAATTAAGGCTACACCTTATGATCTTTTTGTGCATGTGCTACACTTTCTCGAGCACAGAATCTTATGATATGCACTAAGGTGTTCATGATTGGCTAGTGAACAGTGGTGCGATGGTTATTTATGCCTTTCTCAAAAGGATCAAGTCCGACAGTCAAATAACATGTGACTTCAAGATTAAGACAAAATGATAAACACCATAAACATCTTTCCCACACAACATGCACTACAAAGTTTCAACTAGTAAAGTGCAATAATTAAGCTCATCCGAACTAAACAAGGTATATAAACTTGTTATGTAAAGATAAGGTGGCCAACCTTGATTTCAAATCCACGATATGAAATACAAAACACAAAAATCTTTTTGGTTTACAAAATTTTATGACAAAAAATAAAAAGCACACATTATGCTAAAATGCAAATGCAATGCATGACAATGTTTAACTAAGCTATAGAGGATACACAAACAAGAAATATCAATTTCTTAATTAACCCATGAGTACATGTACAAACTAGTACATACTCACACAAAATCAGAAAAAGCTTTGCATACTATTCAAGTTTCTCCACAATGTCAAGCATGTTTTAAATCAAGAGAGAGATATCATAACTCATGTAATCCTCAAGAACAATAAAACAAGACACAAAATAAAATATTTTTGTCTTTTTGAAAATTTTCAATGTTTTTGGATTTTTTTTTTAATAAAAACAACCTAAAAAACAAAACAATCAAAAACAAAAACAAAACATGTCCATAAATAATTGAAAGAATTAAATTAGGGACAAGTTAGCAACACTCACCTTGGAGAATCTTTTCTCACCCATTTAGCACGAGTCTTCGGCTTTGTAGGTGAAAATCCATGTGAAGCAGAGTATATTTGAGGGATTACACCAATCTTCTGAGAGAGACTAAAATCCTGCAAATTCCTTTCACAAGCCAACAAGCTCAAATTTTTCAAAAGAATATGGAACAATTTATATGGACTTATGGCAGGAGAAATATCATCACATATCCTAGATTGACATACAGAATGCTTAAATTTCAATTTATGAAAATTAGGATGAATGTGACCACGAACACCACAAAAGTGACAAACAGGAACAAATTTAGGAACATCAACATTCCTAACAACAAGTCTAGTCTCAGATTTTGGTTTTTACCTCAACAAAGAACAATTTGGTCTAATATGACCAACAACACCACAAAGGTGACAAGTAGCCACAAAAACAGATTTCTTTTGCACACTAGCAACAGGTTTAGACATAGGTTTAGAAACTTCAGTGTTAACATCAGAACTTTTACCTTTTTCTAACCTAGCAAAATAAGCCTTCTCTTTATTATTCCTCTTGAAAGGAGGGATATAAACTTTCTCAGTCTTAGGCTTAAGAGAAACAGAAACACTTCTGTTATCAACAGCAGGCTTGACACTAGTCAAATCTTTAATTTTAGCTTTAGATTCAACTAACACTTGTTCTAAGCTTTTCATCTTCTCATCTTGAGAGGAAATTTGATTTCTAAAAAATTCATTATTTTTATTAAACTCATCTAATCTCACAATCAAATCATCTTTTTCAAGATTAGCCAATTTTAACTCTTCTTTAAATTTCTTAGCAATTTTCAAAGATTTAGATAATTCCTTACGAAGAGTTTCAAAAGCATCAAAAAAATCAACAGAAACAATATTGTCCTTTTTATTCAAATCATCACAGGCATCAATAAAATTAGCAGAAGCATGAGCAGAAACATGATCAGAAAGACAATTCAAATTATCCATGACAACAGGGGTCAAGGATCAGCTTTTAGATCAAAAGATCTAAAATAGAAGAGCTACCCGCTCTGATACCACTTGAACGGTTTTAGACCCCTTAGAACAACTAGATTGGTTAGCCTAGATTAATTAGCCAAGTTGTTATTTAGTCAAATTATGCAATTCTAGGTTAAAGTAATCAAATAATCATATCAAAATAATAAAGCAGCGGAAGAATAAAAGACACAATGATATGATCACCCAAGAAACCACACGGTAAAAACCTAGGGAGGATTTGACCCACCGATCCTCAAGGTAAACCTAAATCCACTATGAAAGAATCGAAGTTCATACAAAAGGACTACAAGCTCTCCGCTCGACTTTCTAATGCTACCCACCAGTAGAACTTACTGACATTACCACGTGCAAACTCTGAATCCACGGACTCCTTCTTTCTTGGACTCTTCAATCAAGTACAAGCACCCCCGCTTGTGTATCTTTAAGTTCTTGAATTTGCAACTGAATGATCATCAAGGTTTTGATAATATCTCCACCTTGAAAACCCTAAGCTTTTTGTAAAGGAGAGCTCCTCAAAGATCTCACAAGAGATTTACACAAAACAGCAATATGAGCAACAACCTTAGAGAGGTTTGGGTACAAAACCCTAAAAATACCCAAGAGGCACAAGAGGCACTCTAATCTCTCTAAAAAGCTCTAAAAACCCTACCTAGGGTTAGCTTATGATATCCTTTAAATATTGAAAAAAAGGGCTCGCAATTTGGGCTTCAAACTAATAAGTTATGGCCTTTTTACGTTTGTTGATTTTGTTGATAAGTGACTTTCGATCGATCAAATCTAATTTCTGATCGATCGAACTAGGCTGAAAGTCACTAACAGTTCTGCAGCCACTTGATTCCAACTTTACATAAAAGACACAACTTTGAGCAAGTCTAAACAAGACTAAACATATTGTTTTGATCATGGTTTGCCAACATTACACATTAGAGTTCTAAATACATAAAATCCTAAATCTTTAGAACCTAACAGATCTCTTTGATGATTATGGTTAATCTTTAACAGAATGATGTATCTTGAACGATTTTTGTATGAGGTATTCAGGAATTTATGTCTTATTGATTCTTCAACTTGTGTTCATTTCTTATGCACTCCATCTGTTTGATAAAATGCAGCAATGATTACTAGCTTTGCACATTTGTTTATTTGAATTTGGATTGCTGAGTTTTCAAACATTTTTTGTGAAAATACTTATTTGCTTGATAATTTTCATGGATGGGTGTTGTGATGTCATTTGTGGTGGTATTGTTTAGCTGTGTAGAGATTCTAGGCAAGGGGGTTTAGAAGGGGAAAAAGGAAATATACTCTATCAAGCTTTGGCATGAATGAGGTTTATGTGAGAGCATAATCTTTTTCATAAAAAAATTATTATTTACATGTATTTGTAATTTTGCATAAATGGTGTTTGAAAAATGCAACTTGAAACAGTTTTAGGATGTTTGCATAGTATAAATTAAAATGTTAAACCTTGATTTTCTGCCATTAATTATTTTTCACGGAAGAATTGCTCGTTTTCATCTCTACAATTTAAAGATTTTTTTTTCTTTTAGATGCAACTAGAGTTTGCAAGCTTACTTGGAATTTTCAGATTTTGGTTCATTCTTTGTAATAATAATTTATTTTTTGGTAGTGCAGGCATGCGATGCTTCTATTCTTTTGGGTTTGCTAAAGAAGAAAGAAACAATGATGCTCTTGGATATGCAATCTATCAGATTCGTTACATGTTTATCACGGCAAGCATGCAAGACTTAATTATGCAACATTTTTGGAGAGACATATTGATAGGGAGATGAAGATGAAGTTTAAGTCCCGTGTATTTCAATATTGGTTTAGATTGGGTTTAATAAGCTTTAGCTATCTTACAGTGTTGGGTAGATTCTTATAGAATGCTTATCAATTGCTTGTAATGTTGATTTATATTCAGCCACGTGGAGTAAATAATGTTTGATTAGTTTATTAACGTTTGTGAACCATTTAAAACACAAGATTTGAGCTCCTTTTGTATAGACCCTTGTTATCATTTTGGTGTTACATAGTTGTTCTATTGTTGCGTGTTATGAACCATTTCTGAGAGTTATGGAAGTTAGTTTAGTGTGATGTCTATCATGTAGGTGGATTCATTTTCTAATTCAGTTAGGTCAATTTAACCAGTTGTGTTTATTGAGTCTCTTGTTTTCTTAGCTATTTTCTTTCCTTCATTTTAGTGGTTGTGATTCCTTGTTTTTCAAATTTAAATGTTGTAATTATAAAACCTTTTGTGTTGCAATCCTAGTTTCTTTTGTGTTAAAACCAGCTCCTTTTAGTGTTAAAACTAGCTAGCAATTCAAGTAAGTTGCATGATTGCTTGTTAATTTTACAATTGGTGCAAACTTTCATTTCATATTTCTCATAAACCATGTACAAAGAAATCTCCCAACTTTTATTACTTCTTCAAAAAGTATAAAGAAAACCAAGATCCCTTAACAAAACAGTGACCAAGGGATTACTTGGCCAAGACCAAATATTTATTGGGGCAAATAGTTAACAGAGACAAAGGGAGCAACAATTGAGAGAAAAAACACATCATTCTTATAGAAAACGATTGCTTACTATAATTCAATTAGATTTCTCTAGAATAATATTACAATCAAAGATTTACATGTATAATCATTTACTTCTCAAGGTCACAAATGATCTTAGACAAGTGAACAAATCAGCCATTGGAAACCAACAACCTTGGACAACTATGTAGCGCAAAAAGTAACTCTCATCATTTGGCATTCAACAACCTCCATTCCCTTCTACCAATGTCATAAGATTGCACATCAACAAATTGTAAAAGTAGCTTAAACTTGGCCGCTTCATCCCTGTACACCAGAATAAGAAACCATATCAAGCTCTCTTTTTGTTAACAATTGAAAAGCACATTTTTGTTTGTATTTTGCAACTTGAAGCACATTACTACAACTTGGACCCAAAGATTTACAATCACATATTTTGTACTTCCAAAGGCAAAAATAAATGCAAGAATTTTACAAAAACAGATACGAAGCAATTAGACAATAAATATAAAATTTTTGAAACTAAATTGTTCACTCACTGCAAATATACTCAATATAGGTATTCACAAGATCCAATGAAAATACTACTGCTTTAAGTTTAGGTAAATTTTGACTTTCTTCAAATAACAATATTACTTTGCTTTTACAAAATAATGTTTGAAATCTCAATGATCCAAATTCAAATAAAAGAAATGTGCAAAGCTAGTAATCATTGATGCATTTTATCAAATAGATGAGTGCATAAGGAATGAGCACAAGTTGTAAAATCAACAGGACATAAATTCCTAAATACCCAATACAAAAATCATTCAAGATACATTATTCTATCAAAGACTAACCATAATCATCAAAGAGATCAACATGGATAAATGGATATCAAAGGTATCAAAAGAAAAAAAAAAAATCATCAATTAGAAAATCATATGGAGGACCTGTTTGATAAAAAAAAAATTGTTTCCTATCAATTCAAATCATAACTATTAATCTACACTTTCAATAATTCTGTTATGCAGAAAACATATGTTTTGAAAGACTTCACTAAGAAATAATTTTATAACCATAATCATCAAGTTATTTACACCCATATAACAACCTTATGTGTTTGATCCATGCATGAACCTTAAGCCCATTAAAAGAACCCACTTCCTGACCTAGGCAAAATATGTCTTGTGAGAAAAATGATAAACTTTCTCATCTCCCCCTTTGGCTATTCTGTGACAAAACCCTAAAACAAACTCTAGACTTAATGTGTGGGTTGGAAACAGTTGGAAAACTCACTCACACCTAACTCTAGAATCTGTGAAGCTTTAGAACCATAAGAACAAGTAACTCCTGAAACACAACAACACAATAAGTTCATTGTATACAGAAACTTGTAATGCATATGGAGCAAGCACAATGCGATTATGCACAATGGAATAAAGCAATAAACCATGGCAAGACCAAAACAGGTAATCACTATAGCCAAGTGATCACAATGCTCATTTACACTTGAAATGAACATCCGGACATTCAAGACAATAAACACAAGGTAAATTGCTTGAATGACCAATACTCAACCAATGCACAATACATGAAGTATGTGCATCTAGGAACAATCCTACAACGGGCACAAGAGTGACAGTACTTAGAAGAAAATGCAAGAGATTTAGTTGAAAGTTCTGATTTAACAAAGCACAAAGGCTGCAAAAAGCATGGCACAAACAACAAAGGCCTACAAATTGTGCATAAACAAACCCTTAAAGCTTACATAAGCAACATGGGTACAGAACAACAACATAAAGTGCTGAAACTGAATAACATCATATTATATATGCTGAAATAAACAACTAAAGATAGACAAAAATAGTAAACAAAAGTCTGTTAGCTGAAATCTCCCCCTTTCGTTGAGCTCTCCCCCTGCCAACAGTATCTCCCCCTTTTTGACATGGAATAGCTAGTCGTCATTATCTTCTAGCTTTCTTTGAATTTCATCCAATTGAGTTTGAATCGAAGTGAACTTCGTATCCCATCGAATGCTGAGATGATTCAAGATGGAAGTAAGGTCGGACATATTGGAACTCAATTCATGAACAGAAGCTACAATAGAGTCTAGCTTCTCGTCAGCGAGAAGTGAACTAGAGCGCGAGCCACTGTGGGATGTGGAAGCTTTTGTTTTGATTCCCTTCTTGCTATGACCAATGCTAGCGTTGAATGTGCGCATGTTGATTGGACATGGTTTTGCGCAGGGAAATTCATTATCAGACGGATGGAGCCCTTTACGCTTCAGAATTCGTGAGATGAGACAGCAAAATGGGATGCACATTCTTGATTCGGTTCGTAGAACAGTTTTACAAAGGATATGAAAGATATGAGCACAAATGTCATTCTCGACATCAGAAATCAGATCATGAAGAAACAGTGCATGCCCGAGATTCATATGCCCTGTGCTGGATAGGGGACACAAGTTGTGAAACATGACGATCATGAGCACCCTCAATTTTAGAGGAAGAGATGAAACACTGACTGAGTTCCCATTTTAGGAAAATTCCAGATTTTCCCCAAGAGCTGCTTTAAGTAGTTCTTCATCCGGATGTAGATCATCATAGACCGGTGAGACCCCAAGAATTGGCCTATTGATGTACAAAATCTCTGCTAGGTATGCCAGAGAGATCGAGAAACTTTTTCCTCCAACCTAGCACTTAAGTTCATCTCCTTCAACAATTGCATTGGCATAGAATTCTTTGACCAGATCTTCATATGCATCATCAAGATCAGAGAGGAGATAATTTCAATCCTTGCGTGCAAACCATTGAGAAATGTTGGTGTCAAACAGAGAATGTTGGTCAAAGACTCTTTCAATCAGAGGTGTAGCCTTTTTGAAGAAATTGTCATGAGTCTGAAAGGCAGCATATGATCGAAACCTGTTGGGATCGAACATACCAGATGGGGAACGAGCCCGCTTTGGTGTAGGAGAAAAATCATCAATTTCAATAACATGTTCCTTTCCTTTGCTGCTGCCTCCTTTCACAGCTGATCTTTTGAATGGAGACATTTTAACTCTGCACTATGATTTTACACACACAAGAAACATCAAACAGGACAACAAACATTATTATTAATGTGTCAGTGTCATACCATGTGTAAAGAAGGAAACCCTAAATACTTGACATTTGGGTTCAAAGCATGGCAATGAGTGTGTGTAACCAATCAATACCACAGTAGGTACACAAGATTGAGAAGATCAGTGTACGAACCAGCACAAACAAGCAATATATCCCGAAAATCGGAAACCCATGTACAAACATGGTAAGTCACAACCCACAACAACATCTTCACAAATTAAAAAAAAAAAATGTTCAAACCAATAAGTATGAAGGGAAAGAAAGAAAGCCCATACCTTTTTGTGGAAGATTTGAGAGAAGATGATGTAGAAACGGAGGATTTTTATAGAAAAAGAAAAACTCGGAGTGTTTGAGAGAATAAAATAAGGAAGACAATGAACAGTCACAAATTGTACGAGGGAAAAAAAAATAAAAGTTTTTTTAAAAAATTGTCTTGAAAACGTAAAACACGCATTTTTCGCGACTGGATCAAGTCGCCAGTAAGTCGCCAGGTTAAGCCGCGAAACACTGTGAAGAGAAGAGACTTGAGAAATTTCTCTAAGTGTTTTTCGCGACTGGAAGGTCTATCTGCGAGATAGTCGCGATATGAGCTGCGAAATTCTCTGAGTACTTCTCGCGACTGGACCTTCCACCCGCGAACTAGTCGCCTCACTGACCCACGAAAACAAGAAAACTCAAATTTTAGGAAAAATTTTCTAAGTCTTTTTCACGATTAGTGCATTTACTCGCCAATTAGCCGTGAAAAGTCTTTGAGTGATCTCGCGACTAGGACATGTGATTGGGCCAACCCGCGACTTAGTCACCAAAACAGGAGAACACTGTTTTTGAAATTTTTTTGACCTTTTTGTAAAAACAGAGTACTTTCCAAAAACAACTCAAAACACTCAAAAATCTTTTTGTGTTTGACCAACAAAGATTGAGCATGTGAAAACACATTTAATCAAGTACAATCACATAAATGAATAAGACATTCATTGAACATAGACTTGTGTGATGTGTGTGGATATCAAAAATGGGATAGTCCTTAGTCCAATGTGAAGCTTCAATGATCAATTCAATCAAGGCATATACAACTAGCACTAGATAATGTGATCTATCTCAATTATAGAAACATGCATATATGACCTCCCATAAGTACTTGATAAGAATTCCTTGAAGCTTTACATTTGGCTCCATATTCAACATATCATTTGCAATTTTTGAGTAAAAGAAATCTCATTGAGAGATAGATGCCTGAAATTTTTGATATTTCAATTGATGTGCCTTTGGCTTTTTGGGTATCATTCATACATTTTATTTTGGTCGCTTTCCCTTTTTCCTAGTCGAATACTAGTTTGTGCGACAGGCTTTTGCACCTCTATATCTCTGTTCATTTGGAGATTTACATTTAGAGAGATCTTTTAAGCAAAAATAAATAAATAAATAAAAGGTGGGAAGATAAATAGGCATGAGTCTATGCATGTCTCAAGATCAACAAAATCATTCACTAATCATTCATGACAAGGTTGAAGATCTATTTACAACAGTCACATAGATTTCAGAATTTCTTCCACAATGATATGAGTGCATGAGAGACTAGCTAAACTCGTTAAATGCACAAAACCATAAGTATAAAAGTGCAAGGAAAAACATGCTTTGAGACAAAAACTCAACAAAGTGATCAAACCTTTTGGATTTTCTAATTTTTTTTATGCGTTTTTGGATTTTTGACACAAACATTAAAAACAAAGAAAATTCAGACAAACAGAAGACCCACTCAACAAACCAAAAAAAATGTCATGGAAGATTGAGTTTAAGGAATGATACCGACACCAATTGTCTTGCGCAAGGATTCAAACCTAGGGCCATCAAGAGGTTTGGTGAATATGTCTACCTTTTGATTGTCAGTGTTGATGAATTCTAGACATACTATCTTGTCCTCTACCAAGTCCCGAATGAAGTGATAGCGGATCTCGATATGCTTTGATTTGGAGTGTTGAACTGGATTCTTTGACAGGTTTATGGCACTAGTGTTATCACAGAACACACACATAGTGTCTTGGGAAATTCCATAGTCATGTAATAGCTTTCTCATCCATAACAATTGTGCATAACAATTGTGCACAACAACTTCCTCCTGCCCAGTCAGCATCTGAATATCCCGCCAAACACTCATTCGAATCTTTTGTATACCAAATTGCATAGTTAGATGTGCCATTTACATAGCGAATGATACGCTTAAATGCTGTTAAATGGGATTCTTTAGGAGTAGCTTAAAACCTTGCACATACTCCGACACTAAATGCAATATCTGGCCTACTTGCTGTGAGATAGAGAAGACTGCCAATCATACTCCGATGAAGGGTTGGATCAACGTCAACACCGGCTGCATCTATACTCAACTTTGCCAAGGAACTCATAGGAGTAGAGGTGTGTTTCTTAGAGTCCAGACCAAATCTTTTGACAAGTTTTTTGGCATACTTCTCTTGAGAAATAAATATACCATCTCTTCGTTGTTTCACTTGAAGCCCAAGGAAGTAGTTTAACTCTCCCACCATGCTCATTTCAAATTCCCTCTTCATTTCTTCCGAGAACTTGTAAGCAAGTTGATCAATTGTGGATCCAAAAACAATATCATCCACGTACACTTGAGCAGCAAGAAGGGATTTTTCATCTCTTTTAACAAACAATGTGTGATCTGCTTGACCTCTCTTGAACCCACGATTCAATAGGTAAGTAGTGAGACGATCATACCATGCTTTTGGCGCCTGCTTCAACCCATACAAAGCTTTCTTCAATCTTAGTACATGACCCGGGAAGTGAGGATCTTCAAACCCCTTAGGTTGTTCAACGAAAACTTCTTCATTAAGAAGGCCGTTTAAGAAGGCACTTTTTACATCCATTTGATACAACTTGAAATCCATGATGCATGCTATGGGTAAGAGAATCCGAATGGACTCTAGTCTTGCTATCGGAGCAAATGATTCATCAAAATCTATGCCTTCCACCTGAGTATACCCTTGAGCCACCAATCTAGACTTATTTCGAATAACTTCACCATCTTCATCTGTTTTGTTCTTAAAAATCCACTTGGTGCCAATCACATGTGTATCTTCAGGCCTTGGAACCAATTCCTATACATCATTTCTAACAAATTGGTGTAGTTTCTGGTGCATAGATTCTACCCAATTCTCATCTTTCAGTGCTTCTTCTACCTTTTTAGGTTCAAATTGAGCAAGATAGCAGTTGTATGTTACATGGTTAGCAGTATACTTTGGCCCTTTTCTCAAACGAAGTCCCTCGTTCACATATACTTTAGCAGTAATATTACTTGATGGGTGATTGAGAGTCACTCTTGATGAAGGTTTCTTGGTAGTTGAGAGTTCCTCATCATGAGAAATTGGGATTTGAACTTCTGGTGGAGTGAGAGGACTTGAGACTTCTTGTGTTGATCTAGTCTCTCTTCTTGATATAGAAGGCGTGGACTCCTTTCCAAGTGTTACTTTCTCAGCATCATCACTTAGAGGCAGATTATCAACATCCTTATTTTCCTTGAGTTTGAGCCCCTTTCCATCATCCTCAATTTCCTTTTCAGATATGGCGTTGTCTATGACCACATTGATTGACTCCATTATTGTCTTAGTGCGCTTGTTGTACACTCTATAAGCTCGGCTATTTGTGGAGTATCCTAGGAATATTCCCTCATCACTCTTAGCATCAAATTTTTCCGGATTTTCCCTGTCATTTAGAATGCAGCATGTGCTCCCAAATACTCTGAAATACTTCACCTTGGGTTTCTTTTCTCTCCATATTTCGTATGACGTCTTCTTTGTCCCTGCTCGGAAATAAATTTTGTTACAAATGTGACAAGATGTGTTCACAGCTTTAGCCCAGAACCTTTGAGGTATGTTTTTGTTGAGTACCATGACTCTAGCCATCTCTTAGATCACCCAGTTCTTTCTTTCAACCACCCCATTTTGTTGTGGAGTCTTTGGAGCTGAAAATTCCTTCTTGATACCATGCTCTTCACAAAATGACTCAAATTTAGCATTCTCAAATTCCTTCCCATGATCACTTCTGATTTTGACTATGGGAACTCCTTTTTCATTCTGTAGTTGCTTGCATAATCTTTGCATTTGATCACATGCTTCAGATTTCTCTCTAAAGAATTCCACCCAATAGTACCTTGAGAAATTATCAACTACCACCATAATGTATCTCTTTCCTCATAGGATTTCAGTTCTTGTAGGCCCCATTAGATCAACATGAAGAAGTTCCAAACACCGTGAGGTAGCAATCACATTCATCTTGTGATGGTTTGCTTTTGTTTGTTTCCCCATTTGACATGCTCCACATATGGTCTTTTCCACCTTTCCAAACTTTGGAAGTCCTTCAACTACCTCAAGTTTGGAGACTTTACATACTTGTTTGAAGTTTATATGTCCAAACCTGTGATGCCAAAGTTTCAGCATATCAACACGAGCACTTCTACATGAGATGGGTGCCGTAGGGACTACTCCATAGCAATTATCAGTAGTCCTATTTCCCTCCAAGACTTGAATCCCTTTTTCATCAATGATTATGCACCCCTTCTTTGAGAATTGAACAAAGAACTCTTCATCACATATTTGAGTAATGCTTAAGAGATTTGCCTTCAATCCTTTGATGTATAGCACTTCTTTCAATAAAGGTAATCCTGGTATTTCAACCGTTCCTTACCCGAGAACTTGAGCATGACTCCCATCACCAAAAGTCACATAGTCACGTGCTTTCTCTTTAAGAGTCTTAAATAGTTATTTATCTCCTGTCATATGACGCGAACATCCACTATCAAGATACCATAAGCACAAATTAAATACCTTCAATGAGGTGTGCACAAACATACAAGCATGAGACAAGCATTCTTGACCACCAAACAAAAATTCATTGTTACTTTCCATGCTTTTTCCAGATTAAATTTTCTTTTTCAGATTATCAACCTTTTCATGCAATGTTCTATTTCTCCTTTTGTATTTCTCAATCAAAGAATTAGACTCACATAGACTATTGTGTAGAATATGGCTCTTATTTTCAAAGTATTTCAGCAAGTGAATGAACATCCTAGCATGTTTTCTGGATTTAATTAGCTCTAAAAGTTCATTTTTAGAATATTCTTCAAACATACTCATAGAGTCATTATCACAGACACTTAAACCACAATTCAGCATGACCCTTTTTATAGCTGCATCCATTGCCAAAGGGTATAGGATCGCATTTAGGTAATCAAACCACAAAGAAAGCACCTGCTCTGATACCAATTGAAAGTTCAATATGGGTATGAAACACCCTTAAACGTTTAGACCACAAAATATAAAAATACCAATTCAAGCTTTATATTAAACAATTAATGTGCGAAACATGATAATAAGCCAATAATAGAACTGATAGACAATCTAAGCCAAATATAAACACATCCACAACAGAAAATATAAGGCAAAGATAAAGGGAAGAACGATGCAAACACACGGACAACACACGATGTGTTATCGAAGAGGAAACCGAATTCCTTGGCGTAAAACCTCTCCGCCGCCCCCCAAGTGATGATAAAATCCACTAAAGAATGTAGTTGGGATACATGAACAGCAGAAGACCCCCCAAGCCTAATCTACCCAGGTACCTAAGCCTTCCAAGCTTCTTGCTCCAACGAGGTTACGCCGAACCTATTTCTTCTTTAGCTTCCAGGATTCCGCTACTTGACCATAGCATCAACTAATGTATATTGGTTCCTTCCAAATTGCTTCCCTCAGCACCAAATAAACCTTCTCACAGACATGGGTGTGGTGAGATAAGGATTTGGTAAAAGACCTCTCAAGGGTATGACAATGGAGAGAAAGAGAGTAGAGGAATTTGTAGAGTTTCTTAGATGAAGATTGGGGATGAGGCATTCTTGTTTTTCTCTAGGATTTTCTCTCACAAAATTCTCTCTGAAAGCTCTCTACATTTAGTGGGTATAAGGATCTATATATAGTGAGGTGATATGAGAATACAAAGAGACACATTTTTGCCAAACAGGGTAAATTGGCAGCTTGGTCTCGCGGCTTGTCCAAGTCGCGAAATCAAGTCGCGATGTAACGGCCTGGCCAGCCTGAGACTTTTGTCTTGTAGTGTGACAGCTGGCGCAACCCTTCAGCTTCCCTGCGTGCATCTCACGTGCCTGAAGTTGGCAACTTGCAGCCGCGAGCCACCCGCGAGTCCTAGCCACGAAGCTCTGCTTCTTTGCACATATTTGAGCTTTTCTTCACAACTTCTCACATACTACCATTATGAAAGTTCAATATGGGTATGAAACACCCTTGAACGTTTAGACCCCCAGAAACAAAATACCAATTCAAGCTTTATATCAAACAATCAATGTGCGGAATATGATAACAAGCTTATAACAGAATTGGTAAAACAATCTAAACCAAATATAAACACATCCACAACAGTAAATATAAGGCAAAGATAAAGGAAAGAGAGATGCAAACACACAGACAACACACGATGTGTTATCGAAGAGGAAACTGAAGTCCTCGGCGTAAAACCTCTCCGCCGCCCTCTAAGTGGTGATAAAATCCACTAAAGAATATAGTTGGGATACATGAACAGCAAAAAACCCTCCAAGCCTAATCTACCCAAGTACCTAAGCCCTCCAAGCTTCTTGCTCCAATGAGGTTACGCCGAACCTATTTCTTCTTTAGTTTGCCGAATTCCGCTACTTAACCATAGCATCAACCAATGTATATTGGTTTCTTTCTAAACTGCTTCCCAGAGTACCAAATGGACCTTCTCACAGACGTGGATGTGGTGAGATAAGGGTTTGGTAAATGACCTCTCAAGGGTATGACAATGGAGAGGAAGAGAGTAGAGGAATTTGTAGTGTCTCTTTAGATGAAGATTGGGGATGAATCAATCTTGTATTTCTCTAGGGTTTTCTCTCACAAAATTCTCTCTGGAAGCTCTCTCAATATGATGGGTATAAGGGTGTATATATAGTAGGGTGAGAAGAGAATGCAAAACGTCAATTTTTGCCAAACAGGGCAAGTTGGCGATTTGATCTCACAGCCTGGCCAAGTTGTGAAATCAAGTCACGACGTAACGGTCTGGCCAGATTGGAACTTTTGTCCTGTAGCGTGACAGCTGGCACAACCCTTCAGCTTCCCAGTGTGCCTCTCACGTGCCTGCCTTTCGCGGCTTGCCAGTCGCGAACCACCCGCGAGTCCTAGCTGCGAGACTCTGTTTTTCTTGCATACTCTTGAGCTTTTCTTCACATCTTCTCACACACTACCCTTACAATTTTCCCACCTAAATACAGGGTTTCTAAGTGCTAAATTACAAGCAAATTGGTCACGGAATAAAGCCAATTAAATGGTTGATTAGATTCAACCTTACACTTTACAATAATCCCACCTAAATATAGGGTTACTAAGTGCTTAAATTACAAGCAAATTGGTACGGAATAAAGCCAACATGATGGTTGATAATTTTCAACCTTACACCTATCAATTCAAATCATAACTATTAATCTACACTTTCAATAATTCTGTTATGCAGAAAACATATGTTTTGAAAGACTTCACTGAGAAATAATTTTATAACCATAATCATCAAGTTATTTACACCCATATAACAACCTTATGTGTTTGATCCATGCATGAACCTTAAGCCCATTAAAAGAACCCACTTCCTGACCTAGGCAAAATATGTCTTGTGAGAAAAATGATAAACTTTCTCATTGAGGGAATGAACATTAAATTACTCTACTCTTGTGTACGAGAAGTAGGAACTAAAACAGAGAACTATAACAATGGAGTAACGACTACTAACAGAATATCTAACTGACTGGCCTAATCCACTAATGAAAACATGACAAATGCCAAAGCCTAACTGATTAAATACAATGCATATACGACCTACAGATTGCTACAAAAACTATGGCTATACTACTTGTCATTTACTATGTTTGCAACATTGCTGAAACTGAACCAATGAATAACTTGCAACTTTGACTTGTTAATGTGTAGTAAATGTGTGATCTGATTTATTCCATTGCCATGTTTCATTCACTGCAAGTTTGCAATTTAATCCATTGCTAGCTTTATTTTTAAACTTTAAAAGGGTTAATTTTTTAAATGTGTGATTTGATTTTCTTCTTTAAATGTAAAAATTTTTTATCATAAAAATCCACAAATAGTTGACTGAAGTAGTGCTTGCTCATAGAAATAGAAGGGATACCTTTAATGTGCAATGCTCATAGAAATAGTGCTTGCACTTGGTTACAACATCGACAAAAGGCTACCTGCAAATGAAACAGAGCACCCACAAACCAGAAAAGAAACAGAAACAAAGCACTCACAAACCAGTGCAAAACCATTTTAACCAAATGTTCAGATTTCAAACACACAACCCTATGAATTTTACCACAATGAAGAGAGGAAAAAAAATCCAACCCTGCTTATCATCCAAATGTTCTTGTGAACAACAGTCGATTATGTAAGAATGGAATAAAAAATTTTAAATAATTAATTGAAGAAAAGAGAGCAAAATGAAGGAAGGTAAATCAAGGCAAGCTCTGTATTTTTGCCCCTCAAAAACACATTCGACTTTCTTCCATTGACCCTTCACATATTTCTCTAAATACCATCTGTACATTAAATTTTTGTTGATGAATAAATAATAATAAAAAGCCCCTTTTTCCCTAATAAATTAAAAAAGAAGAAGGATGGATTCGGATTTGGAAGTTAGAACCTGTTGAAGCAATTGTGGTAGGTAGCTCTGAGATGGGCTAGGGATATGGCTGTACGCCAGCAACAGCATCTTTGTATGCCATTTTGTTTTTTTTTTTTTTTTTTTTTTTACTGATTAATTTCTCAAATAAAAAGCTCTAGTGCAAATATATATATATACATACATAAAAAGCTCTAGTGCATATATATATATATATATATTTATATGTATGTATGTATGTGTCTATCTTATTCACATAATGATTTAGTATCATTATGATTAGTATCAATCTTCCCTTCAATTTTGATTTTTAATATAAACTAAATCAACTACTTATTTGGAGCTTGGAGCCTTATGTAAATGATTGTATATTGATAAATGGAGTTTAAAACTCAGTCATATGTTCATCTACTATATTGATAAATCTGTAATGGTGCAGGAACCAACTTGAATTATGTTCGACTCTAAAACCATTGTTTGGAAATTTTAGTATAGAAAGTTAGTACATAACTACTTGGCAACAAGTCAATTATTCCTAAGAGAAAAAATTTACTTCATTCTCAAAAATATATATAAATAACAAACAAAAGATAAAAGAAAATCATTTGAACTCTAATCAAGTAAATTTTGGTTACATTTATTCCTTCTACTCTCCTCTCGTCACATTTACCTCCAATCCAAGTATATCCTGAGGTTTATTGGGTTCTTTATACTTCCAAAATCTTAAAGAGTGTTATTGGAAAACTTTTCATTTAGAAGTTGGCCTATAAGGAGGGTCTTATACGTAGAAACATGAGGCACTGTCTCATTCATGTAAAGAGAGTAAACCAATGTCCTTTCCAATCTCAACAAATATGAGAACAAAATAACATGTTGTTAGATTGTTGTTTTTTGTTGGCTTAGTTCCATGCAAATTTGCTTGTAATTTCTATTCAATTTTTATATAATTTTGTAGATTATTTGTAATTGGGTATATGTAGTGCTGTGAAAACGAAGTCACGCCTGCAAGATGCATTGTACACGCAGTAAAGAATCTTATTTTTGCCTAATTCTTTACGAGACTGGGTACTGTTTTTGGTAAAAAAAAAAAAAAAAAATCAAGGGCCAAGTACTGTTTTTGTTCAAAAAGCTATTATTTGATTGTCTCATTCTATGTTTTTTTTTCATCTGTTTTTCTCATTGCGAGTCCCACTTTATTTTTTTTTTCTTTTTTTTTTAGTATTTTATCTTTTATCTATAGTATTTTTAGCAAAAAATTATGTAAGTTGTTTCCAAACAAAGAATGTTTACACGGATCGCTCGAGTGGTCAAAAGGAAAAGATTAAAAAAACTCTTCCAGCCCTATTTCACATATCAACCCAATGTTTGTTTTGTTGTTGATGTTTACATTTCCAATTAATTTCTCAAGTTTTGAAAACCATGTAGCATGGTTGTAATCTGCAAAGAAAATAGGCTCATTTTCATCCTAGTAGGCATTCTAATTGGTTCCACGTTTTTCAGGCTCCAGCCATCTTGTCGATAAGTTTATCAAGAGAGGGACCATGTGATCTCATTCATTGATCATTTTTAATAATTTGGCAATGGGCAGATGACCTGTCAGGTCACTTAAATTAATAACTTTGCTTCCACTATCTAATTTTTCAGGAAAAAATGATAGAAAAATAGTTAAAAGTGGCTTTTATCTAGTTATCTTTATATTTGGTACCCATTTTTTTTTTTATTAAATTATATTTGGTAGCCATCGTTTTGTCTAGTCCTCTTCATGTAGTCCCTATATCACCATTTGCCACTAATAATTGAAAAGAGAAAAGACCCACATTATAAGGTTAGAAACTTTAGAATTTTCAAAAAGCAAAAGAACAATAATTGCAAAGCTTATTAGTTTACCAAAAAAAAGGAATCTTATGTATTAACTTATTAAAATATTATTGGTATTGACTTGATAAGACTATTTTTTAGAAAAAAAAAAAGAGAAAAAAAAAAGCTGAAACTATAATATTGGTTTCTAAGTTAACAAGTTAAGTGTTGTTGGTCTCTGAAATTTGAAATGAACACTATTAGTCCTTAAAGATTAAAAAATAAGTTCTATTAATCTCCCTATTAACTCTTGTTAGATTTTTAATTATATGTTTAATAGAATAATGAAGTGTCACTTTTTAAATGACTTAAAACAATATATATTAGACTTATTATCTAATCAAAAGTTTTAAAAGATAACTCATTATTTTCTCTTAAGTCTTTCTGTACTTCTATCGATGGTTTTAAAAATCAAATTGGTCGAACAAAAAATTGAAAAAATGAATGATTCCTATTTTTTTTAGTTTAATCGGATCGAACGGATGATCAAATAGATGACATTATAATAGTTATTTAGTAATTTAATAATTTATAATTATATATTTAACTATATATATTTCCTTCTAAAAAATTTTGCAAATATTAATTTAGTTGGTCATCTATTAGATATTGTTTCACTATTTCGTGCTAATATTTGATTGTAAAAACTAAATAAATAAATAAATAAAATAAAAATCTTAGCTAGTAGCAAAGTAGAACATGTCATCCCAATTAATTTCCCCACATACCCTACCTATCTTAATACTCTTTCTTTCTTTCTTTTTTTGTTGACCAATCAATTTCTCTCTCTTTAAATCTATGGAAATCACTAGCAAGCCATAGCCCATGAGTGTCTTTCCTCTGTTGTCTACAACTAGCATGACCATCACTACAAGCCATCATGATAAAGGGACCTCTTCTACTGCAAAGCTACGAAAAAAATGATATCCTCCACTACAATACAAGTTCTATTATTTGGGGCGTGCATGCAAAACTGTGGATTAAAAAGTGTATAATAAACATCACTCAAAAGATAAAGGGTTAGTATTTATTATACACCATGTTACACACACGGATACACCCATTTTTTGAACTAAAATTGTGAGTTGAAAACACAATTTCAATTTAAAAAATGTGTTTATGATAGAGTATGTGCAGTAGTTTTTATCCAAATGCTAAACTAGGAAGATGCATGCATGAGAATATATAAAGTTGTGAAAAGATTTATTTAATTTTTTCCCCTATATAAAATTTATAAAAATATTTTATAAACAAATGTTCTCAAGGCATCTGTTAACTTTTCTTTTTTAGCAATATATTATTCACTAGCTAGACGTATTAAATAATACTATTAAGTAAGAATTAAAAAGTGATAATAGATAAAAGGGCGTATGAGAAACTCTTTGTTTTTTGTTTTTGTTTTTTTTTTATTTATTTTGTGTCACTACTCTTGTTTTATTATGCACGTTCTGGCCCAAAAAATTAAAACAACCTAAAGACGTTAAAAATTTCATAATTTTTGCCACAACTCACTACGTAACAAGTTATGAGTAACAGAGGTAAAATGATAGGTTCACACCTTCACCACTTATAATTTACCATGTGTCGAGTTGTGACAAAAATTATGAAGTTTTTTTTTTTTTTCTTTAAAAAACAATAAAGCCCTAAAGGCCCAAGTTCGGAGTTTGGACCCTCACTGATTAAAATTATTAGGCCCGGTCTACAACGTCAGCTTGTTGACATCCTTAGGTAGTTCAGACAATAAAAATGATAGAAATTTAGACTCCTTAAAACACAATTAGATTAGCCTAGTTAATTAGCCAAATGATTACTTAGTCAAAATTAAACAAATCTAGGTTAACACAAATATATCATATCATGCAAAGCAGCGGAAATATAAAGAACACAATGATATGATCACCTAGGGAGGATTTGACCTAGCTATCCTCAAGGTAAACCTGAATCCATTATGTGAAAGAATCGAAGTTCATACAAAAGGACTTACAAGCTCCCCACTTGACTTCCTAATGCTACCCACTAGTAAAACTTACTGACACGACCACGTGCAAGCTCCGAATTCACAGACTCCTTCTTTCTTGGATTCTCCAATTAGCTACAAGCACCCACACTTGATAATATTTAAACTTCAATGATAGCAACCGAGTTGATCATCAAGATGTTGAAGTAATATCTACATTGAAAACCCTAAGCTTTGTGTAAAGGAAAGCTCCTCTAGATCTCACAAGAGATTTACACAAAACAGCAAAAGTATAAGCAACAACTTAATGGAGCAACTCTAAAAACGTGGCTAGGGTTTTTCTTTATATACCTAGGGTAAAAACAGAAAACCCAAAACGTTTAATGAGTAGGGCTGAGCTGGAATATTCTGCAAAAAACATTCTGCCGAGATTCGATCGATCGAGTCTTTCCTTCGTCGATCAGATCGCCAGGCCGAAATGCACCAATGCATCTGTAGCCACTGATTCCAACTTTACATAAAGGACCCATTGAGCAAGCCATAAATAAGACTAAACAACCCGTTTTGATCATTGGTTTGCAAACAATCAAATTAGAGTTCTAAATGCATAGAATCCTAAATCTTTAGAACCTAACAAACTCCCCTTTAGTAATCTGTGACAAACACATAATATTAAGCTCAAATTTTACAATTTAAAAAGCCCTTTAAAAAATAATGCTCATAAACCAAAATTCAATCCTAACTACATCCATCAGTTGCATGTAAAGCTCAATTGAATCATCCTGTTTATCCTGAAATACTCAACAACACATAAACGCATGTGTGACAGAAAATAGTATATAAACAAATATAACATTCTTGTATAATTCACACAACACACAATAAAGACATATATCAAATGAATAACTCATAGATATAAATCAATAAACATTGAATCCAAAGCAACAAGAATAAAAAAGAACACATTTATATCAAACAATGTTACTCCCCCTAACATGAATATTCCAAAAAAAAAAATGATATACAAGGTGAAGCGCCTAAATACAATCTAACAGCTCCACAAGCTCCTCGAAAACAACAAAAACTCTTCCTAACTACAAAATTCTCTACAAATACTACTTCCCCTTTTTGTGACGGAATGCAAAGGGCAAGCACAATCCATCATCAAAAGGAAGTGATGAGGGAGCCGAAGATGTGCCAGATCAGCTTGCAACAGCACCGGATCTCATCAAGTCAAGGTCCACCAAAATTTGACCATGAGCCGCCTGAAAGGTCAGGACAGTCTCCAAAGTACGACGGATATCAAAGTCATCCAATGGAGGTGGAGGAATACAACAGGCAACATCAGGATCAGGAATCAGCCTCACCTAGAAGGACCTATAGAAGAAGAGGGAGGAGGTGCGGACCCAGAAGGTGAACCTACTAGGGTGTTTAGAGCCAGCTCGAAAGATGAGCAGCCTTCTGTCTAAGAAAAGACGCACCTAAAGGACCAATGACATGCACAGGCTCAGAGGAGGGGAAACCACTAAGATCCAGATAAAAAAGAATCCTATGAATAAAAATAGGATGAACCAGGGCATGAGAGGAAGTGAATTCCTATACACTTCTGTTCAAAGAACGAAGGAACAATGAAGAAACTGATAGGAGCATCAGTAACTAGAGCATACAAAATACACACCTCTCGAGAGGAATGGTGTGAAGATGAGAAATGGGCCAAAAGCAGTGCACGCTATCCTAAAGAAAATAGTGAAGCTCAGAAAGCTCAGCTAGTGGTGATCCTAGGATCAGAACCTACTGGATAGATGACCTAGTGATGTAAGACATGATAAACTCAAAACGGGAGACTCATCAAAGTAGACAGGGTGCTGGACAAAGGTACCCTAGAGCATAGCCACTACGGTAGGAGTAATGGTGTACTCTACGCCTCGTATCCAACTCTTTACTAAAGTGTTAGAATCATAGACGCGGATCGAGATGTTTGAGTAGAACTTTTGAATCAAGAGGGTGGAGGAGGATCAGAAATATCCACCAAGGTTAGCTAGCCCCTACGCTTTAAGTATGCCTTAATGGCAGGATCCAACTCATCTAGAACGACAGAATGATCAGACCATATCTTACGCTTAAGGTTCAGCTTCTCAAAGATCTCCTGGATTTTCTCACTCGAAAATTTCTCACAGTAAGATGGGGGGAAGAGTAGGGAGGCAGACCTATAAGCCCTAGTTTTCCTAGGCATGATGCTAAGGAAAGGACAGAGGCACAAGAGAAAACCAAAAGAGAAACAAATAAAACCAAGGGCAGCTGCAAGTTAGCACCAAAAAAAAAAAAACTATATGATGCATGAACAAAAATGCTGATGCATGTACTATATGCATAAACGAATCAATTTTAA
>NW_027069624.1:41955-169652 GCF_002906115.3 Quercus suber | reverse complement strand
TTCTTCGGTTTCCTCTTCGAAAACACGTCTCGGTGTTTTCTGTGTTTGCATCCTTCTTTCCTACTCTTGTTTATTTCATTTTTACTACTGTGTTGCCTTAACTATGGATTAGAGTAGTTGTCTTGCATATACGCTTGTGTTTACACTATTCCACACTTAGTATTAAGTTAGTGTAAAATCAACCAAGCCGTAATTTTAATTGGGGGGTCTAAATTGCTTTTGTGTTTTCAACACAATTCCGAGCTTTCAAGTTTAATTGCTATTATAACAACTAAAACACTAAAGACGGTGGTATAGTTAAAAAAAAAATGGTAAATTACAACTTTTTTACATGTGGTTTAACTGAAATTTAAATTACTTACCTGTGGTTTGAAATCTAACACTTTACTCACATGAGGTTAGCTCATTTAGATTTTCTTTAGCCCACATTTATTATAAACTTGGCTAAATATGTAATTTTACTCCACTTATATGTTTCTCTCATTCAAAAACACAAGAAACATAAAAATACAAGATCAAATAAAATCAAAAAGAATTTAGTCCAACACTTGCATCATGAGATTTCAAATCATAAGTAATCAATTTAAATTTTGATCAAATCACAGAAAAGTAAGTTATAATTTTTCCTTAGAAAAATTTGTCAATGAGCTACAGTAAGCTGCCATCTTTGACAACTTAACATAGCCATAAGTTATAAAACCAAAGAAAGAAAAAAACAATTTTTTATTCCAAAAGTATCTTGACTCTTGCTACACAAACTAGAATCTTGACTCTTGTGACAAAAGTAAAAAAGATAAAGTAATAAAGAGAGAAAGGAAGAATAAAAAATAAAAAAATAATATTTAAATGAAGTGGTAAAAAAATAAAAATAAAACCATTAATGTTGGGTGATTTGTAAAGTTAGGTGTTAAAATAAGTAAAGTAATTTTTTGGATTGCTAAAAACTAAAAATTTAAATTCCACCAATGCTAATGCTCAAAGAGGCACCATTCTGTTAATTTCAGATGTGCATTTGTCATTATCAATTTGACGATTTATCCGTTCTTTTTCTTTTTTTTTATTATTTTTATTTTTAATTTGATTCTTCTGTTCTCTAATTCGATTGTTTTTTTGCGTCGCTCCAAAGATAGTAAAATGATTCTTTTTAGAAGATGATTAGGTAGTGATTCTAAGTGTTTGATTGTAAACAACTTGCATATTTTTTTTATTACAAAAATTGCTGTCAATAATAATTGAATCAAATATGTTTATTATTATTATTCTTTATTTATGAAAGTATTATAGAAAAAGAAGTACAGTAGAATCGCACTAAAAGAAATCCGTTCTTTTTCTTTTCTTTTATTATTTTATTTTTAATTTGATTCTTCTGTTCTATAATTCGATTGGCTTTTTGCGTCGCTCCAAAGATTGTAAAATGATTCTTTTTAGAAGATGATTAGATAGTGATTCTAAGTGTTTGATTGTAAACAACTTGCATATTTTTTTATTACAAAAATTGCTGTCAATAATAATTGAATCAAATATGTTTATTATTATTATTATTCTTTATTTATTAAAGTATTATAGAAAAAGAAGTACAGTAGAATCGCGATAAAAGAAAACATAAAGTAAGACCGTAAATAGTATCTAGCAACCGTATGAAAAAAATAAGCTACTTTTACGAGAATGGAAATTCCTTGTTGTAGGGCCCACACGGGACCCGCAATCAGCTAAAAATTCAAGCAAAGACTGGATTTTAGTTGGTATTTAAATGCACGTTAAGTTTGGGTAATTTTAGTCATATATCTAAATACAAAATAATAAAAAATAAAAACAACATTAGTGCCCGTATAATATTTTTGATGATTTCATGACGTCTTACTCATCCCATGCTCCATCATAGCCGATGAGGAAACGTTTTAAAGGAGATTTCAGTCATTTCACCCTTATCACCGTTACGTTCAAGAAAATGTTCAATTTACAAGTTAAGAAAATATTTAATAAGTGATAAATCGACAAGTAACGAAAAGGTATCAAGACCTGCTTATTAAATTTTTCTTGAGTAAACTGGCAATTTTTTATTTTACGTAGTTTAGTTTAGCTCTCCTGGCCTAGGAAGCAAATTGTAACGATGAGTTTTCTAACTACCATAATTTCACTCACTAGCACTTTAGAACAAGGACATATATCTTGGAAGATCATTTTAGAATGAGTACAAGTAGCTATTATAATTTCATTCACTAGCACTATTTATGCGTCTCATTTTATGTTTTTTTTTTTTTTGGAAAATTTAGCAAAAAGTTAGATAGGAAGGAAAATTAAAAAATAACTAAAATACTTTGTAGTGGTAACCTAATATCTTTTTTATTTTTTATTTTTTTTCCCTGTTTTGGTTGAATTTTATTAAGTGGTGTCCAAAAGTGGGTAGGTTACTGTTTAATGTTTTACTATATATATATATATATATATATATATATATATATTTTTTAAAGTTAAAATGATTAGTTATAAAATTGTATATTTATTTTTATAATTTTATAAATATTAATTAATTATTTATGACATTACCAGTTTGACCATTAGTCAAACCTCGATTGGATCATAAAATTGGTAACCACTCTATATTCTGATTCTTTGACCGTATCGGTTTTTAAAACTATGCAGTTAACCTTGTTAGCAATTGTTTTGATATTTTGTGAAAATTTTCTAATCTTTTATTAAAAAGAAAAAAATTACTAGAGTTCTTATTTATTTATTTATTTGCTAAACAAAAATGAGTATGGGAGCGGTTTGAGTCAATGTCTTCTACTTGAGTCTAACTATAGTAACATCTTACCTGTTGGGCTCGATCCTGTGAAAATATAAGCTAAAAGCATTAAGTTATATTCCAAACACTTCTTATGGCAAAATTTGAACTTAGGACCTCCCTTATGGCAAAAACCTAGAGTTCTTGTTTATCAAATACTTCTTGTTTTAATTGGATTTGAAACAGAGTATGATCCCTCAAAATATTGTTTTGATATATTGTCGGCAGCTCTATCCTCTTTTCCTCATCTGGCATTGGTCACATTATTTTTTTTTTCCTTACAGCATTGGTCAAGTAATCCGAAATGATTGGGCATAATCCGAAATGATTGGTAACGATTGGACGTAATCCGAAATGATTGGTAGTAAAGCATCTATAGGTTGTTTGTTTTGATACGGCATTGGTCAGTTTCACAGAACTAGTGCATTGGTCCCACCTTTCACACAAAAATATACTCAAGCATCACGTGCATGAGTATTTCCTATTCACACAGCACGATCTACAGTCTCCTCTCTTATTAAAACCCCTCTCCCCCCATCAAAATTTCTACTGCACCACGTTCTCTTCACTTCAGACTTCATACTAGACTTAATCTCCGTTCCTTTTCCTCTCTTTTCTCCTTTAGCTCTTCATCTTTATTTTTCTGATTACTGTTTATACTTCTGTTTTTCCTTTTTAGTTGGTGGAACTCTGGCTACTCTATAGAGCTGTGGCTATCTTGAAATGCCCTTTTTCTTCCCACTGTTTCCCCCTCTTGTGTCTTGAAGAACATAGGGCAAATTTAAGAATATAGGGCTTCTACAAGTGTCCGTTCATATATTTCGGAATTAGGAGCGTACTGGAACAAAATGGGATGTGAAAAACCTGCGGAAACGGTATTTTATGTTGAATTTTATGTCATTTTGACAACGCTCCTGGTAGCCTTTCTTACAGTCTTCGGATCATGGAGGCGTCGAAGCCACAGTTTGATGCTCAAATATTCGATATGGGCATCTTATCTTTTGTCTACGTACCTGATAAACTACGTCATGGGCCTGATGAAGTCAACAGACATCCGTCATGAATTGTTTGCTATTTGGGCGACGTTTTTGATTATGTTTCTTGGAAGCGCTGATTGCATCTCCGCCTACAGCCTTGAAGATTGTGAGCATCGGAAGAGATATAACTTGGAAATTTTTCTTCAGTATTTTTGGCTGGGCTGGCTGATAGTTTTGCATACTCACGAAGCCAAATTTATGATTCCACTCTATCTCCTCTATTTCTTGTCTTTGAGACGGACAGGAGGCAGAGCGGAAGCTTTGGCGTTAGCAAGCAAATCATATGGTTTGGTGAGAAACACCAAACTAGTTGCAGACTTAATGGAAGTTGAGAGCAATATAAAAGGCGGTGAAGCAGATCCTACTTGCATGAGAGGCTACAAGTATTTGGTGAAAGGCGAAAAGAAGTCAATGGTGACAGTTAAAGCACCAAACTACCATATGCAGTTTGAAACTAGAGATGATCATAAAGTCATTACCATTGATATGATCTGGCAATGCGAAGGGAGACTCTTAAGCTCCACCGGAGATCCAGACGGGCGACTCAAGGATATCTGCCTTTCCTATGCATTGTATAGGCTTCTTTGTCGTAGATTTGCAAAATATTCCTTCTCTGAAAGCTCCCAGCTTAAGACATGGGAATTTGTTCGATATGGGCTTCTTTCCAAAGAAGGTGACCACGAGAGAGCATTCAGAGTAATAGAGCTGGAGCTCGGATTTCTTTATGATCTCTTTTACACAAAATATCCCGTCTTATTTGCCAAGGGACTTCCATTATTCAGAAATTTTGAGATCATTATTGTCATAGGTATTGGCTTTTGGGTTGTGGCTTCCCTTCTAAACGACTACCGTCGAAGACCTAGCCTTGCTGCTCTGCTTGTCACAGGTGTTGTTTTAATCGCTATACTTTGCATGGAAATTGTGCAATTTTTCGTTGTCAACTTCTCCGATTGGGCTAAGGTACAGTGGCTTTGCTATTATGTTAAAAAACCCTTGTGGCATAATAAATGCATAGAGATGATCATACGAGTTATATGTCATAGGAAATTGTTTAAACCTTGGGATAGAAAACTTGGCCAATATTCTCTTCTTGAATCTTTTAGTCATAACCCTTCCATATTGCTCTACAATCGTTGGACTTCTCCTTATATAGATAAGCCGAGAGATGGTCTAAAACTAAGTGCTCAAGTCACATTGCCGATGGAAGTGAAGAAAGCAATTATTCACTCTCTAAAGACCCATGAGCAGCAAATCCAGCGATTGACAAACGGGGTAGCTTCTCTGCGGAGAAACAGGGTTGAGAATGAACTCTCCTGGGCATGTACACTTAAGACACAGACGCATGTTATCATGGTCTGGCATATAGCCACCAGTCTCTGCGAGCTCAGTTCATCATCACAAGAAAATGTCACAGGGGAACAGGTCAACCAACAAAGGGAAAGCGAAGACTTCATTGTGGCAACTAAGTTGTCTAAATACTGTGCCTATTTGGTGGCTTTTGCTCCAAGACTTTTACCTGATCATCCGTATATTACAGAATTTATTTTTGATCGTGTAGTTGTTGAAGCCAGGGAGAAACTCAAAGGATGCGAGAAAAATATTTGCCAAAAGATGTTTAATTTATGCAAAGATGATCGCAAGAAAATAATTTCCGAAAAGATGTTGACTTTAGGCCAAGAGGATGGAAACCAAGAAATTATTGTAGAGGGTGCCAAACTTGCGAAGTATCTGATAGAAACAATAAAAGAAAATGGGCGGAGATGGAAAATTCTGGCTGAATTTTGGGCAGAGATGATGTTGTTTGTGGCTCCCTCTGATGATGAAACTGCCCATGCAGAGCACCTAGCCATGGGAGGAGAGTTTGTGACTCACTTGTGGGCATTACTCTCTCATGCTGGTATACTCAAGCGAGACTCAGCTCAGGATGTTTGACTAATGCATTTGTCCCTATGTGATTTCCTTATGATTGTATGATGTTGTGTGATTTCTCATGCATTTCCATTCCGAGAATGTATAATAGATAGATGTGTGCCCTCATTAAAAATAACAAAAAAATAAAAATAAAAAAAATAAAAAATAAAAAAAGAAGAAGAAGAAGATGTGTCGCTGTGGTTGTATTGTAACGCGTGTTGTATATTTGGTTTGATTAGTGTTTGATTTTTTGTTATTTCCTTCGATTTAATTTCTTTAACCTTGGCATTGCTTAACGTGTTTCAAATTCATTAGAGTATCTGTTTTCCGAATTATGTAGAGAAGATATTTACTATTTTCCTGATTTAGATTACATTTAAATAAACAAAGCAAATCCAAATGTACTCTAAATCAGGAAAATAGTTTTTGGTAAATTTTTTATTAAATATTTGATAAAAAGCTAAAAGATGATTAAGCTTATTTTCAAAAAATAAATTTGAAGTTAAATTATTTGAATTAAAACTGATAAAAGTAACAAGCAAAAAGATGGAGCCTAACTCACCCTCAGTAGGTGGGTTATCAATAAGACACCAACCTCAGCCTTAGCTAGTGGGATTTTTAGGCGAAAAAAAAAAAAAAACTATGAAACAAATAATGCTATACGCACAATAATTTCAATCATTCTAAATATACACCCAATTGCATACCTACTTTCACTATTTGCTCTTTTTTTTGTGTGTAACTATGAATGGTGGGCAATTTCTGCCCATATGAACCCACCACTCATCATTAAATACTAATAATCGTAAAAGTTGGCAGGTTATGAAATTTGGTGTAAGAATGGTTGTGTATGTAATATAGTTGCAATATTTTTCACAACAATTGAGATAGTAATTTTTTTCTTTATTATCATTTGGGCCCATCACTAACATGACTTTGTACTTACAAATTAAAACTTTACCTGTACAGTTCTAAAATTTTATATAACTCTAAACTTATTGAGCATGATGTGAATGCTTTTAAGTTTAGTGCGGTTGTGTCCTCGATAGGAGGACGTGCCATGCAATTGGTAGAATTTTGCTAAGTTTGCACCTTTCCCTGGCTATTAGTCCTAGCTTGAATCTCTTCTTATAAATAAGTCCTATTATTGAGCAACGAAAAATTTAGTACCATAAAAAAATGCACAATTTTTACCACAATTGTCTATGTTGTAGATTGTAAGTAATGGAGAAAAAGTAAAAGGTTCATATGATAATAATAAGTAATCAATCATGAGTTGTCACGTAGAATAGTTATGGTAAAAATTGTGATTTTTTATGAGGTACTAAAATTACTCTACAAGCAAACATATTAAATCATAATATGCTAATTACTATCGGTTACTATCATCCTTCCACCAAGTAAGTCTCAAAGAAGAACAAATGTCAGTTGAGCTACAGTTCATTTGTCTGGTTATTATGTATTTGTTGATTACAAAGCCAATGAGTAAAGAATAAAATATATATAAAAATAACATCAACTCCCATTTTTAGTTTCATCATTAGACTAAAGTATCTCTTAAAAAATTTCGGACAATTACTATTCTTTATTTTTATACTAATTTTCTCGAACTAGAATAACAAAAACGTCGTTAATCCTCTCTAGAGGAATAAGAATGAAATTTAACTTGGTTTGGAAAACTTTTCAAGTTCTTAAAATTTTATCAATCTACTGTGAAATGAGTGGATTAAAAATTTTACCTTATGGACATTTAAATGTTAAATATCATTGCTTGGATATCTATTAGAAAATGATGTGACAAAATCTAGTCAAATCTTCTATATATAAAAAGAGCCCATTCTTAAGAAAAAAAAACACAATATAAAAAACAAAAACTTAATTGCTCATTTCATACAAAGAAAATAAATAATACAAATAATTAAGTTAATCATCTACTTTATTTAAAAAATAATATATATATATATATATATGTATTAATAAATTTAAAAGTATATATATTATTTGTATATTTATAAATTTACTTATTTGGTAAAAGTTAATTTGTTAAAAAGTTAAACTATTTAAGCTTATAAGTTTATTAAAAAAAATAAGACCAAAAGAAAGAAAATCAAGAAGAAGGTTTAGATGAGATAAATAGATAATGAGTGAGATGGGTTTGGTAGAATCAATAAAATAATTATAAAAATTTGTTGGTGATAAAAGCCAAAGAATCCGAAAGCTAACGTGAGTTTTTATACTCAGCTTTCACGTTCCCCAAGCATTTTTTTGTCAGCTTTATACCCCACTACTATTTATTTGTCCCCAACTGTCTTGTCTAGTCAACTTTATCTCTTTGTTTACTTACTTTTTATTATTATCTCATTTCTCTTTAATTTCTATCCATACATTTTCAAATTAAATCTTGTCTTAAGATCCACTCTACAGTAGCCCACGTGGTCCTTCAGGACTTCTCTCTCACAAATCTGCTTCTTTCAGTCTCTCTCCAGTCTCTCGCGCATACTTTTCTCTATTTAAAACTAACTCATAATCACACTAAGAACTATTTCTCTTTTTTCCTCACAGATCAGTTTCTCTCTCTCAAGTTCCTTCTCCTCACTCAAATGTTGAACCGGCTGGTCTGGCCACACTGTGCTTGAGCTACATTGCCACTACCGTGCCTCCTTCTTTCTTTCTGTCTCTCTCTCTCTCTCTCTCTTTTATTTTTTTTTAATTTTTTTTTCAAGTTGCAGAGAAATTACATTCTGGGCCGAAACGCATTTTTCGGCCGGAATGACTGCAATTCGCCTGAAAGGCCGGTACAAACCGGAATAGTCCGGTATTTAAAACGAAACGAAATTAGGGTCTGCGGGTACCGGATTGTTCACTTGTACGAAAAAATTTCGGCTATATCGGCCGGTACGAAACGGTATTGACTTCCTCTCTTTTAATCTCCGTTCCATCTCCTCTGTTTTCTCCTTTAGTTCTTCATCTTTATTTTCCTGATTACTGTTTATACTTTTGTTTTTCTTTTTTAGTTGGTGGAACTCTGGCTACTCTATAGAGTTGTGGGTATCTTGAAAGGTCATTTTTCTTCCCACTATTTCTTCCTCTTGTCTCTTGAAGAAAATAGGGTAAATTTAAGAATGTAGGGCTTCTACAAGTATCCATTCATATATTTTGGTATTAGGAGCGTACAAACTCAAAATGGCATCTGAAACACCTCGTGAAACGCTATTGTACGTTGAATCATATGTCCTTTTGACAACACTCCTGATAGCCTTTCTTACAGTCTTCGGATCATGGAGGCGTCGAAGCCACAGTCTGAAGCTCAAATATTCGATATGGGCATCTTATCTTTTGTGTACGTACCTGATAAACTACGCCATGGGCCTGATGAAGTCAGCTACATTCCGTAATGAATTGTTTTCTGTTTGGGGGACGTTTTTGATTATTTTTCATGGAAGCGCTGATTGCATGTCTGCATACAGCCTTGAAGACAGTGAGAATCGGAAGAGATATAACGTGGAACTTTTTGTCATGTATTTTTGGCTGGGCTGGCTGATAGGTATGCATACTCACAAACTCAAATTTATGATTCCACTCTATCTCCTCTATGCCTTGTCTTTGAGTAGGACAGGCGGCAGAGCCGAAGCTTTGGAGTTAGCTTGCAAATCATATGGTTTGGTGAGAAACACCAAACTGGTTGCAGACTACATGGAAGATGAGAGAAACAAAGAACGCGATGAAGCAGATGCTACTTGCATGAAAGGCTACAAGTATTTGGTGAAAGGCGAAGAGAAGGCACGGGTGAAAGTTCAACCACCACGCTACCATATGCAGTTAGAGACGACAGGTGATCATAAAGTCATTACCATTGATATGATCTGGCAATGCGAAGGGAAACTCTTAAGCTCCACCGGAGATCCAGACGGGCGACTCAAATATATCTGCCTTTCCTATGCATTGTATAGGCTTCTCTGTCGTAGATTTGCAAAATATTCCTTCCCTGAAAGCTCCCAGCCGAAGACATGGAATTTTGTTCGATATGGGCTTCTTTCCAAAGAAGGTGATGACCATGAGAGAGCATTCAGAGTAATTGAGCTGGAGCTCGGATTTCTTTATGATCTCTTTTACACAAAATATCCCGCCTTATTTGCCAAGGGGCTTCCATTAGTAAGAAATTTTGAGTTCATTATTGTCATAATTGGTTGTTGGGTTGCGATTCCCACCCTAAAGAACTACCAAGAAAGAAACGGAGGTTCTGATGTGCACCTCATGACAACAGGTGGACATAACCTTGATGCTCTTCTCACAGGTGTAGTTTTAGTCGCTATACTTTTCATGGAAATTGTGCAATTTTTTGTTGTCAGCTTCTCCGATTGGGCTAAGGTACAGTGGCTTTGCCATTATGTTGAAAAACCCTGGTTGCGTAATAAATGCATGGAGATGATCATACGAGTTATATGTCATAGGCAATTGTTGAAACCCTGGGATGGAAAACTTGGCCAATATTCTCTTCTTGAATCTTTTAGTCATAACCCTTCCGTATTGCTCTACAATCGTTTGACTTCTCCTTATATAGATAAGCCGAGAAAAGGTCGAAAACTAAGTGCTCACGTCTCATTGCCGATGGAGGTGAAGAGAGCAATTATTCACTCTCTAAAGACCAATGGGAAGCGACTGAGAAATGGGGTAGATTCTCTGCAGCGAAACGGGGTTGAGAGACTCTCTCGGGCATGTAAACTTCCGACACAAACGCATGTTATCATGGTCTGGCATATAGCCACCAGTCTTTGCGAGCTCAATTTATCATCACAGGTAATTGACACAGGGAAACATGTCAACCAACAAAGTGAAAGCGAAGACTTCATTGTGGCAACTAAGTTGTCTAAATACTGTGCCTATTTGGTGGCTTTTGCTCCAAGACTTTTACCTGATCATCCGTATGTTACAGAATTTATTTTTGATCATGTAGTTGTTGAAGCCAGGGAGAGACTCAAGGGATGCGAGAAAAGTATTTGCCAAAAGATGTTTAATTTATGCAAAGATGATCGCAAGAAAAGAATTTCCGAAAAGATGTCGACTTTAGGCCAAGGGTCAGAGACCAAGAAGGCCGAGAGGGTAGAGACCTAGAAGGCCAAGTGGGTAGAGACCAAGAAGGAGACCAAGAAGGCCAAGAGGTTAGAGACCAAGAAGGCGGCCAAGAGGTTAGAGACCAAGAAGGCCAAGAGGTTGGAGACCAAAAATGCCAAGAAATTATTGGAAAGGGTGCTGAACTTGCGAAGTATCTGCTAGATGAAAATGTGGATAGATGGAAAATTCTGGCTGAATTTTGGGCAGAGATGATGTTGTTTGTGGCTCCCTCCGATGATGAAACTGCCCATGCAGAGCACCTAGCCATGGGAGGAGAGTTTGTGACTCACTTGTGGGCATTACTCTCTCATGCTGGTATACTCAAGCGAGACTGTACTCAGGATGTTTGACTAATGCATTTGTCCCTATGTGTTTTCCTTAAGATTGTATGATATTATGTGATTTCTCATGCATTTCCGTTCCAGAGTATGTATAATATATAGATAGATGTGTGCCCTCATTATTAAAAAAAAAAAAAAGAAAAAAAAAATTGTCGCTGCGGTTGTAACGTTTGTTGTATATTTGGCTTGATTAGCATTTGATCTTCTGTTATTTCCTTTGATTTGATTTCTTTAACCTTGGCATTGCTTAACGCGCTTCAAATTCATTAGAGTATCTGTTTTCCGATTTATGTAGAGAAGATATTTACTATTTTCTTGATTTAGTGTGCATTTAAATAAGCAAAGCAAATCCAAATGTACTCTAAATCAGGAAAATAGTTTTTGGTAAATTTTATATTAAATATGTGATCAAATGGCTAAAAGATAATTAAGTTTATTTTCAAAAAATAAATTTGAAGTTAAATTATTTGAATTAAAACTGACAAAAGGTAAAAAGTAAAAAGATGTACCCTGGGTTATGAATATGGTTTTCAAATCGGAACTATTCAATGAACCGTAAGAGAAAAAAGTTCAAGATTTTTAAGGTCGGATGAGATCGAACCGAAATTAAACCGTGATTATGTTATAATTAATTTAATAATTAATAAAATATAATTAATTATATTAAATTAATATAAATATAAGAAATAACCAAAATAATTAAATTAAATATAAAAATCTATCTTTCAAATATATTTTTTTATATCAAAACTTTCACAAAACAAATAAGAAATATCAAATACTTAGCAAAGGTAGATATAGTATTTATTTATTTATTTATATGTTGATTAGTTAAACTTGTGAGAGAAATAATAATATACAAATTATAAGAACACTTATATTAAATTAAATTAAATAAAAATTTTAAATTATCTAATAGTTTTATGTTAAAATAATTATATACTCAATTATATATATTGCTTTTAGAAGAAAGTAATTTTAGAATCATACAATTTTTTTTTGGGCACAATTGTGAATTCAAATGTCTATCATTTACCTATTGTTGATTATTTTCTCTTTATTACTCACTCTCTATCACATTACAATTATAGTAAAAATGTATGAGATAAAGTGTGCTATTAGATTTTTTTTCTATAAAAAATTTGTAAATATTAATTAAAAGTACTTAAGAGTTATGTCACATCACCTTGGGCAAGGTGAAAAAAAGGAATGGCTAAAACTTGCCTATCTTTCCAATGTAAGAGCATCTCCAACAGGCTCTATATCCAAGCATATTAGCTAAAATTTAGAGAATTTGTGCACTGTTAATGCTCCAGTAGACTCGGCAAACCTTGATTTTTTTTTGCTCATGAACAGTAGCACATCATGAACAGTAGCCCATCAAGTCTGATGTGCTACTATTCATTAGCTATTGAATTTCTTGGATTAAAAAATTAAGCCAACTACTTATTTATCAATTCTTTCTCTCTCCTCCGGATTTTCTTTTTCTCTCATTCTGTCTGTTTCTCACATAATCCAAACACAAAACACAAAACAAAATCCAATTCTTAAAATAAAGTTGAATCAGAACAAGCAAATATGAAAAAAAAAAAAAAGAAGAAGAAGAAGAAGAAGAAGAAGAAGAAGAAGAAAGAACAAGCCGATCTGACCCAGCCTGGTGGTGGAGAGGACGACAAGCGGCGGTTGGAGCATGGCTGGAGCGGCGCTGGAGCAGTGGCTAGAGCAGCATTGGCGCAGTGGCTGGAGCGGCACTGGAGGCAGCTAGAGCGGCTGGAGGACGATAGGCCGATCTCTCTCTCTCTCTCTCTCTCTCTCTCTCTCTCTCTCTCTCTCTGATGTGGTGAGACGCTGGAATGTTCTTGAGATGAAGTGAAAAAGAAAATAAAAGAAGGGCCTGGACCCTTGTGTGGTGGAGAAAAGCAAGAAAAAGAAAAAAGAAAAAAAGAAATGAAACGTGGATGATGGAAATGAAATGGTAGGAAGAAAAATAATATAAAAAATAAAAAATTATAATTGAAAACTATTACTATAATATTTTTACAATATTTTCTCAATAAATTTTAAGTAACAGATTATTATTAATTAATATTGGTGAGTAAAAAAATAATTTTAGTGATGGGTTCAAATTAAAACTAGTAACAACTTTCCACATAAATTTTGTTGTGAAAGTATTATGAAAAATGTTGGAAATATAACACTTCTCATTAAAAAATATAATTGTTGGGAATAAATATAGGAAGAATAAATGATGATAAAGAATAAATATAAAATGAATGAAAAAATAATATTTAAATGAGATAGAAAATGAGATAGAGAATGAGATAGAGAGTCTGTTGGAAAGTGTATTTGAAAAGCGGGTAGGCAAAAGCTAAATGTCACTGTTCATTAGCCAAATAGTATAAAAATTTGGCTAGTCTGCTGGAGATGCTCTAATCATGTAGAACGGCTTTGGAAACACAAATAAAAAAAGAACACAAAAACTAAAAGAGAGAGTGGAGACAGACAAAAAAAAGAGAAAGGGGGAAAAAGAAGAAAGAAGAAGAAGAAGAAGAAGAAGAAGACACCAATCTCAGCCTTGGCTAGTGGGATTTTTAGACTAAATTTGGAAAAAAACTACTTTGAAACTAGTAAAAACTAGTAATGTTAGAGACACAATAATTTGAATACTTTTAAAAATATACCAAATTCCACACCTAATTTCACTATTTGCTTTTTTTTTTTTTTTTTTAACTATAAATGGTGGACAATTTTTGTCCGTATGAACCCACCACTCATTGTTAAATCGTTAAATACTAATAATCACACAAGTCAGCAGATTATGAAATTTGGTGTAAGAATGGTTGTGTATATAGTATTTTTATAATATTTTTCACAATAATCAAGATAGTAAGATTTTTCTTTGTTCTCATTTGGCCATCACTAACATGAATTTTTACTTACAAATTACAACTTTACTTATACATTTGTAAAATTTATATGACTCGAAACTTATTGAGCATGACGAGAATGCCTTTAAGTTTAATGTGGTTGTGTCCTTGATGGGAGGACGTGCCATGCAATTGGTAGAATTTTGCCAATTTTGCACCTGTCCCTGGCTATTAGCCCTAGCTTGAATCTCTTCCTATAAATAAGTTCTATTACCAAGCAACAAAAAATCTAGTATCACCAAAAAATGTACAATTCTTACCGCAATTGTTTATGTGGCAAATTATGAGTAATGGTGAAAAAGTTGTGGGTTTATATGATAATAACAGGTAATCAATCACAGTTTGTCACGTAGGATAATTATGATAAAAATTGTGATTTTTTATATGGTACTAGAATTACTCTATGAGCAAACATTCTAAATCATATTGTAATATGCAGGGCCACCTCAATAGGTGATGCAATTGATGCAATCGCCTAAGTCTCCAAATAAAAGAAGGCCCCACTTGTAAAAAAAAAATTATATAATAATATATTTATTTATATATTTTAATTAAAAAAATTTTAAGCACTTTTATTGGCCAATAAAATGCATTAAAAATGCCCCATTGTATCCTAAAATGCAAAAGATTAAAACGGAAAAAATAAAAATAGTCAAACTTCAGCTAACAAAATTAAATTTTAGGAAGCAAATTTATTAACTCATTCTTGAAATATGCTAAAATTAAAATTAATAGCAGACAAATTCATTAATAATACAACGTAATTGTCTTGAAATATGCTAAAATAGAGATTATAAAAGTCAAAAGCAAGAGAAAAACCTCTCATCTCTCTGCCTCTTCGTCTATATTCTTACGGTCTCATCTTTCTTTTCTTCATCTTCATCTTGATTCTTGATCTTTTTCCATAAACTCAGTTAATCAGTTTAGCTTGAAATTTCTCTTTGTTGATTCCAGCATACTAGTCTACCATTCGGTAGTTACTAGAGGTATTCTTCTTCTTCCCCTCTTTCTCTGTCTTTTCGAAAACAAAGACTCTTGTCTTCTTCCCCTCTTTTTCCATAAACAATTGCACTGCACAATTGTTTGATGGGATGGGACACGTTTTTCAATTTTTTGCTATGATAGCTTTTCTGCCGTAAGCCCCTATTTGGACCCTTCTCTGCCATGATAATTGATAGAATGATAGGACACGTTTTTCTTTAAAACTTAGTCATAGGATGATGGAAGTAGTGGAGTACAGGTTGGCCGGTTACTCCTCTCTTTTTTTTTTCTCTTTTTTTTTATTAATATGACACAGTGACACTTTATCTATTATTATAAATTATTATACCAATTAATAATTTGGTGTATCATATCAACTCATTTGTATTATAGTGACACTAATTTATTAAACCATGTATTAAATTAATTTTTTTTTGTGCAAGTTTAAACTTTAAAGTGGTCATGGCTTTAGAAAAATTGCAATAACCAGGTTCTATTGTTCTATACTTTAAATTTTATTTTTAGTTAAATTACCATTTTTAATTATAAAATTGTGTTTTATTTATCTATAAATATTTTCTTATTATAAATGTCTACTAAAAAATATTTATCCGGATATGAAAAACTTCTAAAAAAGAGAAAAATTGAAAAACAAATTGAATCTCAAAAAGGATCTATGGATAAATTTGTTACTAGTGTTAAAAAAAACACAATAGAAAGTTTGGGTGAAAATATTACAAATGAACAAGAAACTTATCAAAAAGAGTTGGAAGATTATGAAATTATACAACAAAAAGAGAATAATGAAAATAGTCCTAATAATGTTGAAACATCTAATGTAACAATAATTGATAATGAATAACAAAATAATTTAGAAGAAAATGAAAAAAAATCAATATATGTATTATTTTATTAATATTTAATTATAAAAAGACCTCATTTAAAATTTTCGCCTAAAGTCCCAAAATTTGTTGAGCTGGCCCTAGTAATATGCTAATTAATAACGGTTACTTTCACCCTTCCACCAAGTAAGTCTCATAGAAGAACAAAATGTCAGTTGAGCTATAGTTCATTCGTCTGGTTATTATGTCTTTGTTGATTGCAAACTTATTTGATGTGATTCTCCAATGAGTACATAATAAAATATATATAAAAATTACATCAACTCCCATTTTTAGTTTTATCATTAGACTAAAGGATCTCTTAAAAAATTTCGTACGTGTATTATACTAATTTTCTAGAACTAGAACAACAAAAACGTCGTTAATCCTCTCTAGAGGAATATGAAAGGAATTTAACTTGGTTTTGAATACTTTTCAAGTTCTTAAAATTTTACCAATCTACCATGAAATGAGTGTATTAAAATTTTTGCCTCATGGACTTTTTTTTTTTTTTTTGAGAAACGAAAATAGGGGTTCGCTAGGTTACGCTAGCCCCCGGGTTTGTTGGCAAATAGCCCCCACCAACGGACTCCTGCTGGTAGCGGGAATCGAACCTGAGCGTGTTAAACAGAGCGAACGAACTATACCCAACTGAGCCAAACCCCCGTTGGCATATATATTTACTCTTGGTTTGATATCTATTAGAAAATGATGTGACAAAATCCAGTCAAATCATTTAAAATGTGTTTGTTTGTTTAAGCCTCTTAAAGCAGATTGTTTAACTTAATATATTAACTAAATAATTACTTAAGTTAATTATTCAAATTTAGGTTAAGTAATAATAAATCATATCACGCAAAAGGAATGGTTTTCAAATCTAAACCGGATCGTACGGTCAAACCGAATTAACTGAAAATCGGTCATTAATTCGGTTTTTTAAACTAACAAAACCGAAAAATCAAAATTTGCAGCGAACTGCTTGAACCGAGGTCAGACCGCACGGTTTACAAAATTGGACATGGTTTTACCGGTTGGATAACAGATTTTTTTAAAAAAAATTTCCTGAAAATAGGCGGTGGTGGCCCATCTATTGTCACCACCGGAAGCCCAGGCTTGATATCTCGTTCTGCCAAAAGCTCCACCATCATTAGATCTTGTTCTACCGTCTCTGGATCTTACTGTTGAGTGTTTAGTGATTTGGTTGGAGGGAGTATGTATCTGTTTTGGTAAAGATAGATTAAAGGGATAGAGAATGAGATAGGGAGAGTGAAGAAGATGAAGACACTTAAGAGACGGAGGTGGGATCTGATGCTTTATTGGGGAGAGGGTGACATGACATGACATGTGAGACAGTTGCTTAGGAGTGTAATTTTTTTAATTAAATAAGATGATACGTGTGGAGTGTGGCTATAGATTTTTTTTTCTTCTCTTTATTATCGCTTGAAACTCTAGGTGAGTAGGTTCAAATTACAACTTACAAGTCCAGGGTCTAGAGGTATGGTATTTTGTATTTAAAATAAGGGATAATTACAGTAAACCCACCTGAGGTTAGGCCCGTTTTCACTTTGCCTACCCGTGGTTCAAAACTTATCACTTTGCCCACCTAAGGTAACGAAACTTATCACTTTACCCACCTAAGGTTACTTCCGTTAGCCTTCTGTAACCCACCTCTTTGTTTGCCGTTAGAAAAACACATTTTTAGACAAAAACAAATATAACAAGAATCAAAAAGTTAGGGATTTTCATTACTCATGAACTTCAACAAGAACAAATGGGAGGAACAAACAACAAACCCAGATTCAATCTCAAAGAAAAAAAAATTCAAACCCAGATTAATTGAAATTCCCTTAAACACTCCCCAACCCATAACAAACACAAACCCAACTACACAAAAATCAATCCAAACCAAACAAATCAACCAAAGAATTAACCCAAACCAAGTAATCAACCCACAAATTTGGATACGAGAACCTCCCTATCAAAGACTCCGGCATCTCTTCCAACCACCTCTCTATCGATTATTCATCTGGATTCGAGTCACCCAAATGGATCCTTCGTGACTTCGACTCCTCAAACGGCTCTATCCTCAACGGAACCAAGCTACAACCAAACACACCTCACGATCTCTCCGATGGCGATTCTATCCAGATCTGCGAGTACACTTCCATAGCTCCATCTTTCCGATGGCGATCTCTCCGATGGCAATTCCATCACGATCTTGCGCATTGAGCGATCTCTGCGAGTACACTTCCACCTGATTCTATCCAGATCTGCGAGTACACTTCCATAGCTCCATCTTTCCGATGGCGATCTCTCCGATGGCAATTCCATCACGATCTTGCGCATTGAGCGATCTCTGCGAGTACACTTCCACCCACACCACCCTGTTGAACCTTTGCTCTGCGTAAAGAGGCCACGCCACCATTGGCACGCCCGCACACACAGCTTCCAACACCGAGTTCCACCCACAATGAGTCACAAACCCACCTAGTTGTGGTGCCCATGACTTCACTACTAAGCCTTTCTCTTTGGTATGGACGAAAAACCCTTCTGGAAGCAAAGAATCTAAATCTGGGTCAGGTTAAGCTGACACAACCAAGCCATGTTTCTCACTCGGTGGATTTCGTACCACCCATAAGAACCTTTGGTCACTCTTTTCCAATCCTAAAGCTATCTCCTTTAGTTGTTCTATAGAGAACAAACCCAAGCTTCCAAAGCATAAAAACACAACACTTTGACTCAGTTGCGAGTCAAGCCAGGACAAACACTCGGGCACGGCTTCACCTTCATTTTGAGTCCCACTTCTTCTGCATTGTAAGTAAAAGCCTTTTCCTATCTCAATAGATATTTGGAGGCATAGTATTTATTTCATTTGAAGTTCTAGGTTTCGTGAGAAATTTCCTAAGGGGAAGAAGTTTTGATCCATTTTATGTTATAATTTCAAATAAAAAAATGTTTTTCTAACGTCTAAGGGAGAGGTGGGTAACGGGAGCAAACAGAATGAAGTACAGGTAAGCAAAGTGATAAGTTTTGAACCACGGGTAGGCAAAGTGAAAACGGGCCTAACCTCAGGTGGGTTTACTGTAATTATCCCTTAAAATAACTATTTAAGATGAGACAAGACATTTGTGGCTGTGATTTTTTAATTTTCGTTTGAAAGTTTAAATGGGATGTAGCAATCCAAACATTTGCAGTTACTTTTTGAATTATATTGGTATATCGAAAAATTGTTATGTAGTGCAAATTTGGTTAAGTATTTAAAATAGTAGAATATTTAATTATCTTTGTATAAATTTGTAAATTAATATTACCTTATCTTTAATTAGGGTCATTCTACAATATCCACCCCTTTTTTCAGTAGGTATGGTATCTACCCAAATCTCAGCAATACATTTTAAAATTTTCAATCCTGACCATTTATTTAAATTATTAGGTAAACTTGTTACCGGTAGAATAGGTAGTGTATAAAATAAAAAAGAAAACCAAAAGAAAAAGAAATAGAGAACGAAAGAGGCTGAACGAAAGAGACTTGGCAAGCTTTGTGACACTGCCACCACCGCCTCCACCACCACTGCCGCAACCACCGCGCACCATCCGTCCACGACAGATCATCCGCTACTACCACCGGTGAGAATTTTTGTGGGAGAAGCTGTTTATATATATATATATATATATTTGATTTTGTTATTACTTTTAGGTTAGTTTTGATTTAGGTATTTTAGTATTGAGAAGATAGATCTTGTGTATGAATTGTTTACTTTTTCTTCTTGATTTTGGATTAATTTGTTTGGGTATTTCAGCTTGATTTGGTTTGGGTATTTTGGGTTTTATGATTGCTAGTTCTCTGTGATGATTTGGGGGCAAAGATCCAAGCTCAAAAATTATATCAGCCAAAAGAGGATGTCCCCCAAAGTCTTCTCAAATTAATAAGTAAAATTAAAACAAAATTAACATAATTTATGATTAAGAACACAAAAATATTGACCATTTGAAACTTTTTTCATGCATGATTAAGCATTTTGTGATGTCATCCTTTCCCCTTACCATGATAATCATGCCTAGGAGGGTTGAATTTGCCTACTTTGGATGGTGTGTTTGTGTTGTTATTGTGGTATGTAATGCAGAGTTCTACTATGTCAGCTGCTGGTTTCGAGTCTTTGGGGCTCCTACTATATACTTATCTTACTTTGAATAAAATTCTTTACCGTATTATCCAAAAAAATATCTTTATTGATTCATAAAATAATAATAATAATAATAATAATAATTATTATTCAAGTTTTAAGTATTGGTCATTTGGAAGTTTTGGATAATTTATGATTATTTTAATGGCACAGTTCATTGAGTTATTTAGATGTGAAAATGTGCATGCTTGGAGGTCACCAACTTCAAAATGTGGCAAATGCCACTTATTCAACACTCTGCCTTCATAATCAAGGTTTCTTTGATTGTGTTCTCCACCGAGGGGAAGCATTTTGTGTATTCCATCGATATCAAGTTTATACTTCTATTACAACATGTTTTGTTTTGTCATTTTATTACTAGTAATAAGAGTATTATGCATGAAATTGTTAGGTTGTAAGAGATCTGGCACAAGGTAAGCTTGGAGAAAGAGTAGATTGCATTACATGTTCATGTCCTTTATAATTTATGGGTGTCACCCTTTGTTTCTCAACTTTTTTAGGTAGTTATGAATGTTTATAAGGTTTCATAGTTGCTCTAGTTTACTTCTTAGAGGAGCTGCCACATTATAGTTCTAATAGAGCATAATACTCTCCATCTCGACCCAGAGAAATTAAATCATTATGTGACCCTTGTTCATAGACAGATTAGAGCTCTTGATTAGAGGGTTTATTTGAAATTGGAAATAAGGATTTTCTGTATTTGTTCGTATATGTACTCTAATTATGTTTACAGAATATTTCCATCTGTTGGCTTTATTTTTGTGTATTATTGTAAGCTTTGTTTTTAGCACTTTTGGAATTGCACTGGATAAAGAAAAATGACAACTATAATTGGTGGAATTTAGCACTATGTTTACTTAAAAGCAACCATGTGCAAGCATGTCCATATGTGTAAAAATTGAATCCCAAGACTACCAACTCCACATAATGTTTTCACTGGATATTAGTCATAATCCAGTTCGACCCCCAAAGATTGAAATAAATTGATGCCCATTGTTAATTTAGTTGAAGTTAAGGTTTTTACTACTTTAGATATTTCCTTTCATAATTTGAATTGCTTTTATATACATGATATGGTTAGATTTGCTAACAACCAGCTGTAAAATATGGTTAAAAGTGTGAAATTTTTTATCACGGTGTTGTCCAAGATGTACTTCCTCCTTTAATGGATCTTGTAAATCATGGAAACTCCAATTGTGGAGCCCGAAGCAATTGATTATGTAAAGAACCAACTGCCAAATGTGTCAATGGAGTCACTGTGTATGTTTATGTTGCGCAAAGTGATATGATTATTCTTGGAAGCTATTAATGAACATTTGATGTAATTTATGGATGGGTTTATTAAATAAGGTAAATTTTTTCCTTATTATTTTGTTTGTAAATGAGTCCAAACACTTATAACATCTAGAATGCATATGCACATACAATTGAAGTCCATGTAACAAGATCAAGCTCTAAAACAGAGCTGAAACACTGATATGCACCCATAATCATTTACATTATTACTCAACTTTCAGATGGTAAGAAACCTCTCAAAGTTTAATTATATCCCTTTTTTTAGCATGTTGTTGTGTACTTGATTTTTTTTATAATAAACTTATTACATATGATTTTGAACTTGATATTGTCAATTTGAGCTAGAACTAAAGTTCTTGAGTAATTATAGTTATTTGAATAATAACTAAACATCTAAGGCTCTATGCAAAGAGATATGCTCTTATGAACATCTTTTTTCTTTTCTTTTTTTATTTTTTTTATTTTTTTTTAAGCACTAATATTGTACCATTTAAATGCAGATTTTTTAGTTGCCATTGGAGTTGTAGAATGGACAATAAGAAATTCCTATAAGTTAGAAGTTGCCCCCTTGAGAATTTAAGAATGTAATCCAAACATACAGATGCTTTTGGTTGTCTCTTTTTCAATTGTTACCAATGATGGTATTTAGATATAGATGTGAATGAAACACATTGTAGCTGATATTTAAAAAAAAAAAAAAAGAATTTTCCCTTTTTAAATGGATTTCTTTGTAGCTGTTTTGCTTCTTTGAGCTACTTTGCAACAAGAGACTTGCTTGTAGTACATGAAAGTGAGTTACATATCAAATCAAGTTATAGATATTATGAGATAAAAATTTTCATTTATAGCTCCAAGTGCAAGTTGTTGGTCTGATTTCTTTGGATCATCTGTGGTGTAAGAGCACGAAATCTAGTAACCCAAGCCCACTTAGAATAGCGGGATTAAAGTTGCCAAACTCGGCCCAAATCAATAGATACTTGTAAAGAGAGTGGGATGAACAAGTTTGGGCTTCGCCTGAGGACACAGATAGAGTAGGAGGAATCAGAGGTCTAAGATTTAAATGTACAAATAGATCTTTACAAATTTGCCCGAGGACAAGGTTCTTGGATTTTACAAGTAATGTTCACTCTCTTTCTCTCAGTTATTGTTCTGGCTGTGATCTCTTTTTCTTGATTCTTTTCTTTTGATCCCACCTATTTAAGAGCGCTTTTCCTTTATATACTCCATGGCCACTTGCATCCTAGCTCTCCATCTCCAATCCTCCTCAACTTCCTTAGGACACTTGTCCCATTAGACTTCTGGTGAATGTGGTGGAAAGAGCTGATGAGCTGTGGATCCATTGTTCAGGTCACTTTCTCATTAATGCAGTTGATAAAGCTGTTGTCAAACAATTTAATGTAGAGGAATAGATGAGACTTTACAAGAAACCTCCCACAAATATCTTGTTTTTCCCCTGAGGTGCCCACCTTCATCTCTTATACTCCCCAAGGACACCTTGTCACTTCCCATTTCCTTCTTGGGCAACCTCATTCCTCGGGCTATGGCTGTTTCTTCATGAGGAACAATTGAAGGCTATAGTCTTGCTTCCAATCTTCGGTCCTCGGGTCCCCACATATGGTATATACAAATAGAACTAGTGAATTCTTTATCTTTTCATATGTGAATATGGAAAAGTGATTTCTTAGTAAACAAATTGCATCATATACAAGTGGATAACCTAGGGTGAATAGAAAAAGATAACAACAAGGGCTACGTTTTAAAGTGTTAATTATTTTTAAAAATTAAATTAATGGTAAGGGATCAACGCAAAGGTTCAAACCAGGGTATCTTGGTTAAAACACGCTTGTTTTACCACTAAGTTATTGCCTCTAAGATGTTTAAAAATACATATACATGTAGATAATTCTATGCATGAATGTTAATTATCTTATGCTTACCACTAAGCTAAGATATAAAGATCTCACAATTAAATTTGAATTAATATTTTATTAAGCACCAATCAAAATTAACTTAGGATAATCTTATGCAAGAATGTACATCGGAAATTTGGGATTCATGTTTGCAAGGTAGGTCACACTTTACAATTTTCAACCTTTTTTTCTTTATATATGTCAATGTGATCTATTTCAAATGTTCAACCTTAATAATAGAAAATAAGTGCTTGCAGGGATATCAATATGACTCAGTGTGATCTATTTCATTATGCATGTTAATGTGATCTAGGTCACACTTCGCAATTTTCAACCATCTTTTTAGGTTTCAAAGGTATTTCGGTAATTTTTTAGGTTTCAGTAGTATTTCAGTCATTTTTTAGGCTTCAAAGATATTTCGGTAAATTTTTAGGTTCTAAGGGTACTTTGATAATTTTTTAGGTTTTAAGGGTATTTTGGTAATTTTAAAGGGTTTTAGGGGATAATTTGGTCATTTTTTAGATTTCAAGTGCATTACAACCATTTTTAGGTCCTAAGGGTATTTTAGTCACTTTTTAGGTTACAACGTCATTTTAATCATTTTTTAAGTTTCAAGGTCTTTTTGGTCATTTTTTAGGTTCTAAGGGTATTTTGGTCATTTTGGTAATTTTTTAGATTCTAAGGGTATTTCGGTCATTTTTTAGGTTTCAAGTGCATTATAGTTGTTTTTTAGGTTCTAAGGGTATTTCAATCACTTTTTGGTTATAAGGTCATTTTAGTCATTTTTTAGGTTTCAGGGTCATTTCGGTCATTTTCTAGGTTCTAAGGGTATTTTGGCCATTTTTAAGATTCTATGGGTATTTCTGTCATTTTTACGTGTATTACGGTCATTTTCTAGATTCTAAGGGTATTTCTGTCACTTTTTAGGTTACAAAATCATTTCGGTCATTTTTTAGGTTTTAAGGTCATTTAGGTCATTTTTTAAGTTCTAAGGTTTTCTCGAACATTTTCTAGGTTTTAGGGTCATTTCAGTCATTTTATAGATTCTAAGGGTATTTTGGTCATCTTTTTGGTTTTGAGAGTATCCTAGTAATTTGTGAAAGTTTCAGGGTATTTTGGTCACATGTGATGTTGGTATTGCCCAATGGACCATCAAATGTGAGGGAAAAAAAGAAGAAACCATTGAATGTGATAAAAGTATAATTACATGTGATGTTAGCACTACCTAATGTAACGATGGAACTATCACTTGTAAGAAAAGAAATAAGGGTACAAGTGAATGAGGTAAAAACACAGTCATATGTGATGTTGGTATTGCCTAATATGATAATGGAACCGTTGAATGTGAGAGAAAAAAATTAAAGTTTTTCCAAATGTTAGAAAAGTACGGTCAAATGTGATGTTAGTACTACCTAATGTGATAATAGAATCATCAAATGTGAGAAAAAAAAAAAGGAAACCACCAAATGTGACAAAAGTACAGTCACATGTGATATTGGTACTGCATAATGCGAGGATGATATCATCAAATGTGAGAAGAAAAAAAAAAGAATCACCAAATGTGACAAAAGTATAGTCACATGTGATGTTGGTACTGCACAATGTAAGGATGATACTATCAAATGTGAGAAAAAAATAAAAAAACCACTGAATGTCAGAAAAGTACAATCACATGTGATGTTAGTACTACACAATGTGAGGATGATACCATCAAATGTGAGAAAAAAAAAAAAGGGAACCACCAAATGTGACAAAGGTACAATCACATGTGATGTTGGTACTGCACAATGTGAGGATGGTACCATCAAATATGAGGAAAAAAAAAGGGAACCATTGAATGTGACAAAAGTACAGTCACATGTGATGCTGATACTGCATAATGTAAGGATGGTACAATCAAATGTGAGAAAAAAATAAGGAAACTACCGAATGTGACAAAAGTACAGTCACATGTGATGTTGGTACTGCACAATGTGAAGATGGTACCATCAAATGTGAGAGAAAATAAGGGAACCATTGAAATATTAGGGCTCTCTAAGACTTAGCTAGTGGAGGCTCTGCTAACTCAAATGAGGCTCACACTTATCATTATGGTCAAAATGATAAACTCTCAATGACAAAATTATTTTGATAATTTTTAAAAAAAGGACTAAGTTGTTCGTTTTTGGTAAAATTGGTCAATTGTGCTTAATTGCTTTTAGCTTTTTTATTAGTAATTTTTGTTATTGTGGAAAATTTTTGGGATATTTATTTTGTTTTAGATGGGTCTAAATGTAATAAAAATTTTATGAAACAAAATTGCATAGACACTTTAGTTGGGGTGGTTATACTAGTGTCGAACACAATCATTTGACACTTTCACACACGTGGATCTAATGAAAATGCCTAAAAAATATAAAACCTAGTGTAGTAGCCTTGATTGATGACTATTTCATACTGGATCTGTAGTTTTAATTCAAGTGTTTACTGAAAATTTTAAAATTTTCAACAATCTTTGGATTGGATTTTTTGCATAAGTTGCTAATTGTATAGTCACCCTATTTCCAAGCTTAGACACCACAATAAACACACAACTGTGATTAAGTTACAAATGTTGCATAAGAAAAATTAGAGAGCGCATAAGGTTATACATCTTCGGTTTTATAGCATATATAATAATAAAAATATAAACATCAAGAAAGTGACCTCAACTATGTTATTTTATAGGGAGGTATGCCCCTAAATGTGATGGAAGCTACCAAGAGAGATACGTGGGAAGTTAATTGGTATATTCAAATATTTGTGGAAGAAACCAAGATAATTCCACCTGATTTTTTTTGTGAACAAAAGTAGTTATTGTGGTTGTGCTAATTTCTTGGGATGCATTTTTTGTTTTTTTTTGTTTTTTTTTTTGGTTTTAGATTTTAGATCTAAATTTTTTAATAACTTTTAAAAAATTACTATTGTGATGAGCAGTTATTAGTAAGTAAAAAAGCGACTTCAGTGATGAGCCCAAATGTAAAATTAAGGTTAGATGTGATATTGGTACTGCTTACTATGACGATTGAACTGTCAATTGTAAGGAAAAAAAATAGGGTACCACCAAATGCAACAAAAGTACAATCAGAAGTAATGTTGGTATTGTCCAATGTAATAATGGAACTATCAAATTTGATAATAAAAAATATGGTACCACTGAATGTGACAAAAATAGAGTCAGATGTGATGTTGGTACTGCTTAATGTGACAATGGAACCATTAAATTTGAGGGGAAAAAAAAGGAACCACTATATGTGACAGAAGAACTGTCAAATTTGATATTAAAACTACACAATATGATAATTGAATCGTCAAATGTGAGAAAAAAAAAAAAAAAAAAAAAAAAGAATCACCAAATGTGAGAAAAGAACTATCAAATGTTATGTTGAAACTGCACAATGTGAGGATAGAGCCGTTAAATGTGAGAATAAAAAAAAAAAAAAAAAAAAAAAGGAATCACCAAATGTGAGAAAAGAACTATCAAATGTTATGTTGAAACTGCACAATGTGAGGATAGAGCCGTTAAATGTGAGAAAAACGTAAGGGAACCACCAAATGTGAGAAAAAAAAACTATCGCATGTGATGTTGGAACTACACAATGTGAGGATTGAACTGTCAAATGTGAGAAAAAAGTAAGGGAATCACTAAATGTGAGAAAAGAATTGTCACATGTGATGTTGGAACTGCACAATATGAGGATGGAATCGTCAAATGTGAGAAAAAAGTAAGGGAATCACCAAATGTGAGAAAAGAACTGTCACCTGTGATGTTGGAATTGCACATTGTGAGGATGGAACCGTCAAATGTGAGAAAAAAAAAAAATAAGGGAACCACTCAATGTGACAAAAGAACTATCATATGTGATATTGGAATTACACAATGTGAGGATGGAACCGTCAAATGTGAGAAAAAAAGTAAGGAAACTATCAAATGTGAGAAAAGAACTGTCACATGTGATATTGGAACTACACAATGTGAGGATGGAATTGTCAAATGTGAGAAAAAAAAAAGGTAAGAGAATCACCAAATGTGAGAAAAGAACTGTCACATGTGATGTTAGAATTGCACAATGTGAGGATCGAACTATCAAATGTGAGAAAAAAGTAAGGGAACCACTAAATGTGAGAAAAAAACTGTCACATGTGATGTTGAAACTGCACTATGTGAGGATGAAATCGTCAAATGTGAGAAAAATGTAACTTAGTATAGCAGATTACCTATTAGTGGGTACCGTACCCCCCTTTTTTGGGGGTTACCATAGAATTACCCTTTTAATTAAGATATACTTGAACCTCTTTAATTTTATTTTTGACAAGATTTTTAATTTATATATATATATTTTTTAATATTAATTAATTATGACATCATTGCGGATCGACCTCGGTTAAATCTCGGTTCAACCTTAAAAACCTTGAACCTCTTATTTTTATGGTTCATTAAACGGTTTAGGTTTTAAAACCATGTACAAAGCAGCAGAAAGTAAATAACACAATAATATGATTACCTAGGAAAACCAAAAAAACCAATATTTTTAAGGTAAAAACTTATGGAGGATTTGACCTAGCTATCTTCAAGGTAAAACAAATCCACTATAAAGAATTGAAGTTTTTACAATCAGATTTAATCTTAAATCTATTGCTACCTCCAGTAGTAACTTACTAACACAACCATGTGCAAGCTCCAAATCAACGAACTCTTTCTTTCTTGGATTTGCTTTGAACAAACACTCACATTTGTGACTTTGAGATCCTACTTAAAGGTTTAGTAACACAAACTCTCCAATTTGTGACTCCAAGACCACTCTTAAAGGTCTAGATCATTAGCAGTTGTTGATCTTGTTGCAGCAACTTCAAATCTACCGGATCTAATAATATGAGAATAATTTCCGATAGTGACTTTGAAAGAAGAAGGCACAATAACTTTTAGATCTCACAAGAGCACCTCCAAAGTCTATATAATACATGCCTTGAAACCCTAATAACTTAATGGGCTTAATGAGAAGATGGGCTTCATTAAAATTCTACAAACCCATGTTTCGATTGGTCGAAGTTGTTTTTCGATCGGTCGAACCTAGCATGTTGTGAATTCTTCTATCTGCAACTTGTATATTCTTGTGTTCTGACTCGTAACACCTTGAGTATTGTCTAATCAAACCTATTGATTTAGGAATCTATATCTAGACAAGTTTGTGTTCACGGTTTCCCAATTGTTCTAAACTTTTAGAGTCTAACAAAATGGATGAACACGATTTTAATATCTTAAATCCTTGCTCGGTCACATGCGATGCAAAACTTTTGTACCTTTTCCCAAAAAAGGACAATAATTATACATTCAGCTGAAAAAGAAAAGCATAATAATTATACTTGCCTTTTGTCATGTTGGTGGCTCAACTTGGTTTGGTTGATAGGATAAAAAAGTTGAAGAATACAAAATGGAGGGAAGATAGAAAAGATTTAGTTTTTTCTTGATGTGTGTTTGATTGGAGGGATGAAAAAATGGAAGGATGAATTTTTTTTTTTGTTTGGTTGTGGAGAAAAGTGGGAGGATAGAAAATGTAGTTTATATAAATTTACTATTATGTCCTTAGTACAATATGTAAAATATAATTTCTTTGTACTCATTAAAGAAGAAGAAAATATTAACTATTAATAATTAAAATTAATAAAATAACATTATATATAATGTAATAATTAATTATTTTTATTTTTATTCATTATTTTTATTTTTACTCATTAAAGAATAAGATCTGATAGAAAAAATAAAAAACAATGGGCTGAGATGGAAAATTCTGGCTGAATTATGGGCAGAGATGATGTTGTTTGTGGCTCCCTCTGATGATGAAACTGTCCATGCAGAGCACCTAGCCATGGGAGGAGAGTTTGTGACTCACTTGCGGGCATTACTCTCTCATGCTGGTATACTCAAGCGAGACTCAGCTCAGGATGTTTGACTAATGCATTTGTCCCTATGTGTTTTCCTTATGCTTGTATGATATTGTGTGATTTCTCATGCATTTCCATTCCCGAGTATGTATAATAGATAGATGTGTGCCCTCATTAAAAAAAAAAAAAAAAAAAGTGTCGCTGCGTGGTTGTATTGTAATGTGTGTTGTATATTTGGTTTGATTGGTGTTTGATCTTCTGTTATTTCCTTTGAATTGATTTCGTTAACCTTGGCATTGCTTAACGTGTTTCAAATTCATTAGAGTATCTGTTTTCCGATTTATGTAGAGAAGATATTTACTATTTTCTTGATTAAGTGTGCATTTAAATAAGCAAAGTAAATCCAAATGTACTCTAAATCAGGAAAATATTTTTTGGTAAATTTGTTAAATATGTGATAAAATAGCTAAAAGATAATTAAGCTTATTTTCAAAAAATAAATTTGAAGTTAAATTATTTGAATTAAAACTGACAAAAGGTAAAAAGTAAAAAGATGTAGCCTAACCCACCCTCAGTAGGTGGGTTATGAATAAGACATCAACCTCAGCCTTAGCTAGTGGGATTTTTAGACTAAATCTGAAAAAAAGAAAAAAAAAAAAGCTACTTTGAAACGAATAATGCTATAGAAACAATAATTTGTAATTCTAAAAATACACCCAATTGCACACCTAATTTCACTATTTGCTTTTTTTTTTTTCTTTTTTTTTTTTTTTTGTAACTATGAGTGGTGGTCAATTTTTGCCCATATGAACCCATCACTCATCATTAAGTACTAATAATCATACAAGTTGGCGGGTTATGAAATTTGGTGTAAGAATGATTTTGTATGTAATATTGTTGCAATATTTTTCACAATAATTGAGGTAGCAAGTTTTTTCTTTATTCTCATTTAGGCCCATCACTAACATGATTTTTTTACTTACAAATTAAAACTTTACTTATACAGTTGTAAAATTTTGTATAACTCTAAACTTATTGAGCATGATATGAATGCTTTTAAGTTTAGTGTGGTTGTGTCCTTGATGGGAGGACGTGCCATGCAATTGGTAGAATTTTGCCAATTTTGCACCTTTCCCTGGCTATTAGCCCTAGCTTGAATCTCTTCTTATAAATAAGTCCTATTACTGAGCAACAAAAAATATAGTACTATAAAAAAAATGCACAATTCTTACCACAATTGTCTATGTTGCAGATTGTGAGTAATGGAGAAAAAGTGGAGAGTTTTTATGATAATAACAGGTAATCAATCATGGTTTATCACATAGAATAATTATGGTAAAAATTGTGACTTTTATGTGGTACTGGAATTACTCTAAGAGCAAACATTTTAAATCATAATATGCTAATTAATAACGGTTACTATCACCCTTCCACCACGTAAGTCTCAAAGAAAAACAAAATGTCAGTTGAGCTATAGTTCATTCGTCTGGTTATTATGTATTTGTTGATTGCTGATAGGCCAAAAATGTATTAACCCCTTGTGATGAATTAATTGATTAATTAGCCAAGTTTATTAATTAATCAAATTAACATGCGCAAACGCGTGGTAACACAAACAAATCACCAATTAAACTAAGTATGCAGCAAAAAATAAATTGACACTGTTTTGTTTACAAATGGGGAAAACCTACACGACAAAAACCCCACTGGGTTATTTTAAGATAACCACTCTTGAGAATTCACTATTATCACAACAAACGGTTACAAGTAAAGGAATCTCAGTACCTTATACCAACCTACAGTTAAACCCTTACTCCAATACCCAATTGGACTTGTTCTTTAGTGACAATCTCTCCTTGTAATGCACGGCTCCCAGTACGTAACTAACCAATTGTGTGGATCCCAGTACGCGATTTCAATCACCAACAAGAGAAGGTTGTTGGCTGCAAAGTTCTTCAGTTCATTACACGATGAAGTTCGAGAAGATGCTTGGTTACAAAACCCTACGGTGCACAAACACAGCAACTTCTTCATAAGAAAAATGAACTAGGACAAATTTTGTTTTCGGTCACAATTTGCTTGAACAAACTTTGCTCAACACTTGTGCAACTTGTGTCCACTTTGACGGCTCTTAAAATAATCCTTTTATATGTCTAGAGTTGTGAAAAAAGAAAGCCCAAATATACAATCATGGGTTGGATGAAAAATAGATCAGAAATTCTGAGTTTTATAAACCTCGACAGATGTCCTATCTATCGAGCTGCTGTTAAGCCACGGGCTTCAACAGCTCTTCAAGGCTTGATAGATGGCTAGCTGTCGAGTTTTAATGAACAACACTTTCTGCACTTGAATCTTGGACAGACTTGCATGCCTTCAACATTTGATCTTGAAACAAGTCTCTTGAAGTATTAAATACATCCTAGATCTATCCAAATACAAGTAAAGTGCGATTTGTCAAAGGATTAGCCAATTACATAAAATAGTGACATATGTTCCTAACAAGTGAATCACATATGTCCTAACAATTGCAAAGTTATTGTATTTGATTCTACAATGAGTAAAGAATAAAATATATATAAAAATTACATCAACTCCCATTTTTAGTTTCATCATTAGACTAAAGTATCTCTTAAAAAATTTCGGACAATTACTATTCTTTATTTTTATACTAATTTTCTAGAACTAGAATAACAAAAACGTCGTTAATCCTCTCTAGAGGAATAAGAATGGAATTTAACTTGGTTTAGAATACTTTTCAACTTCTTAAAATTTTATCAATCTACTGTGAAATGAGTGGATTAAAATTTTTACCTTATGGACATTTAAATGTTAAATATCATTGATTGGATATTTATTAGAAATGATGTGACAAAATCCAATCAAATCTTCTATATATAAAAAGAGCCAATTCTTGTAATTATAGTGTTTTTGGTTTATTCAACTTGTACTGTTCATTGGCCCCCCTTTTTTTTTTCTCGTAACGTTGTCAATTGAACCTTTTATTTTATTTTATTTTTTATAATTTTATAGAAATATGAAGTATGAACTGTTAGTTACTTAGTTTATATATAATAAGTTAGTAACACAACAAATTGTCACAATATTTTCATAATTATTGAGATATTAATTCTTTATATGTCAAAGTAAAATATTATACTAGAACTAAATACAACTAAAAGTAAAGGTATTGTGAAAAAAAAGTGATACATTAATAACATTTTTCACAACACTTTCTATATATAAAAAGAGTGAATTGAAAAGCATTTGTAGCTTTCCTACAAAAGTTTTGGTTTGTTCAATTTTCACTGTTTCGCTGGCCTTTTTTTTTTTTTTTTTTGTGAATAGGTAAAGTTACAGTAGATTTGCTATATTATTTTTGGTTTGTTCAATTTGCATTGTTTCACATCATAATAAAATATTAACATAACAAATTGGCTAAATATTCTCACAATTGTTGAGGTGCTAATTCTTTATAGATCAAAATAAAGTCATAAAATATCATACTAGAACCAACCACAACTAAAAATAAAGGTATTGTGAAAAATGAAGTGCTACATCCATTATATTTTCACAACACTTTCATAACAAATTATAGGTGGTAAATTTTTATTGGTTCTAATTTAAACTTACCAATGAAACTACTTTTTTGTCTATCAATAATAACTTACAACAATCTACTACTCATGATCTGTTTTAAAAATGTCGTGGACAAAGCATTTTTTTTGTAAAAATGTTAAGACATCTTGTTGTCTTCACAATATTTTCAAAACTGTTGAGCTGTCAATTCATTACAAGTCAAAATAAAATATAACAAAATTATAAAGGTATTATGAAAATGTTGCGCCATTCTGTTGTGTTTTTAGAACTTTTTGTTGATTTAGTCAACTTTGTTGAGCTAAAATTTTTCTTGTTTCACATACAATTTCTTGGATTGACTTTTTGTATTTTTTCTTCATGCACCATTTTAAAACACTTTTCATTCCTCCTTTAAGTTTAAAATCGAGCAATTTTTCCTTTAATATTTTGGAAAATAGAAAATATGTCATATTGTTATTCTCTTAGTTAAATCCAAATGAAAACTTATGATTCTTAAAATATTTATTGTGTAATGTCTAAAACACTCCAACTACATTTTAACATTTAAAAAATTTTCTTCACATATTTTGAGTTTTAGATGGTAGTAATTCTTGGAAAGTTGGAATGATGATATAAAATATTTTATTTGTTATCTAAAGAACATTAATTTTCTAGGTTTAAATTTTCGAAACCTATAATTTATCTAATGGAAAATTCAATGACACATGCCTTTTGTTATCTTTTATTTTTTCTTAACAAAACTTAGTTGTTTATTGTTGGAAGATAATGATATTCATTACCATTCTTAAAAATTTTTAATAAGTAGATATATTGCTTTTAGTAAATAGGTACTAAAAAACTATTATAGTAAAATAGATATTGATCTGTTAAATAGCTACCCTAACTTTGTGGTTAATCAAAATTCTTATACGAATAAGATTATCTTTTTACGACATAATTCTTAAAATTAATGTCTCTTTTGATTAATATAAATCTCTATGTACTTTAAAAATCAAATGATTTATATCTTTGTTTTGTGATATAAAAAAAAAAAAAATAGAATTGACTTAATTACTACTCTTTTGCCACGGCAAACATGTGCCCTAACTAGTATATAATAAAAAAGCAAGTCTCCTAAAGTCTACCACTATTAAAAGTTGTGTGTCTTTCCTTTTTCTAAAAAAGAAAAGTTTATTATTTTGTTTTGTCAAAATAAAAAATTATTGTTTGGCATTGTCTAACACAACTAATGGGGAGTTTGCTTGATAAAATAAGAAGGATGTTAGTTTGAATCTCTCATTTTCTCTTCCTGAAACCAAATATTTTTTATAATTTTCTTTTATTAAAAATAAAATAAAACAAAAGGCTTGTCTTCCACTAAAAAAATAAAAAAAAATAATAACTTTATCTTATTGAAAGCATTCAAAATTTCCAATCAATTCATTATCCATGTTCATAAAGTTTAGATTACAAAAAGCAACCACAATCATCTTTCTCACAAGTCACAGAACATAAACCCTTTTTCATAGTCTTCCACTACAAAGAAAGAAGTCTTCCACTATCAAATGCAAGTCTTTCATTTTAAAAGATGAATGTTCAAATAGCGTGTAAAACACTATGAACGTTTAGACTCCAATTTACAAATTACCAATTCAAACTTAATATCGAATAATGTATGTGCAAAAAATCAACATAAGCTTATAACATTGATAAACAATCTAAACCAAATAAAATCACATCCACAGCAAAAATTAAATGGCAAAGATTAAGGGAAGAGAAATGCAAACAAGGACAACACAATGATGTGTTATCGAAGAGGAAACCGAATCTCTCGGCGTAAAACCTCTTCGCCGCCTTCCAAGTGGTCAATAATCCACTAAAGAATGAAGTTGGGATACATGAACAGCAGAAGACCCTCCAAGCCTAATCTACCCAGTGTACCTAAGCCCTCCAAGTTTTTTGCTCCAACGAGGTTGCACCGAACCTTTGTCTTCTTTAGATTACCAGATTCCGTTATAGCCTATAACATCAACCAATATCAATTAATCCCTTCCTAACTGCTTCCCAAAGCACCAAATAACCTTCTCATAGATATGGGTATGGTGAGAAAAGGATTTGGCTAAGAACCTCTCAAGGATGTAACAATGGAGAGGGTGAGAGTAAAGGAATTTGAAGAGTCTCTATGTAAAGATTGTGGATGAGTCAATCTTGTTTTTCTCTAAGGTTTCTCTCTCAAAATTCTCTCTAGAAGCTCTTTACATTTCGTGGGTATAAGGGTCTATATATAGTGGTGTGTGTTTGGAATGCGAAGAGTCAGTTTTTCCAAAACAGAGCTGGTTGGCAGCTTGGCCTCGCGACTTGACTGAGCCACGAGTTCAAGTCACAAGGTAACTGAATGGCCAGTCTGGACTTTTTGTCCTGTAGTGCAACAGCTGGCATGACGCTTCAGCTTCTTTGCATGCTTGGCACATGAGCATTTTCTGGCGGCTTGCCAGTCGCGAGCCACCCGTGAGTTCTAGTCGTGAGTCCCTACTTCTTCGCACAATCTTGAGCATTTCTTCACACTCTCTCACACACTACTCTTACATGATTCCCACCTAAATATAGGGTTACTAATTGCTAAAATACAAGCAAATTTGGCATGGAATAAAGCCAACAAAATGGTTGATTAAATTCAACCTTACAAAAGACAATAATTGCATGAGGAATATTATAAACACGATAGTTTTCAAAATAGCTTATTGGGAAAATTTTATCGATTCTTATTTGAGCATGTCTTTAATATCATGTTTTTACTTATCAAATTATTTAAAAAAATTGTCTTTTTAAATAGTTGTTAATTTATTTTTTTATTTTATTTTTGTGTGTGTGACATTAGACTTATTTGAATTCTTCTTAAGTAACACAAGCTTTTTTTTTTTGGGAAGAATTTGAATAACAAAAATGATTGGGGAGAAACCTTCATACATTTAAGTAATTAGTTTGAATCTCTCATTTTTCTTCCCTTAAACCAAAACTCATTAAATAGCAAACCAAAGCTTGCCTTACATTACAAAAACATTATTATAAAAGCATCATTTTAAACTGGAATTTTTTTTAAAAAATTGTTAAATTGATTTTCTCTTCTCATTAATGAGTTTTCCAAGTAAGAAAATCAGCATTTTACTTACAGATTGTTGCTAATATCTTCTAATTTATGTTTGTTATTGCATTCAACAAAATTAATTGAAGTGCTCATTAAATTTGCACAACCAAGAAAAAAATATATATATTGAGACTTACAATTGGTTGATGAAATGTTTCCTATATTTCCATTTCAATTCTTTTTGACAAATGTCTTTAAAAATAATTGGACAAAGAGCTTGAGGATTTGAACATTTTTTAATTGATGGTTTATTTATTTATTTCTTAAACGGATTAATTGATGGTTTAGGACTCGTATATATAAAAATATTGTTATGATTAAATAAAATTATTCCAAATACCATTATTTGGTACCTTATAGTTGATTGATGATTTGTTTTTTATATTTTCATCTCAATGCTTTCTGGAAAATGTCCTTAGAAATAATTGAACAGAAAGTTTGAGACTTTAGACATTTTTTAATTGATGGTTTATTTATTTATTTATTTTTGAAAGGATTAATTGATGATTTAGGACTATATATTTAAAAAGGAGTCCTCTAGTCATTTTAAAAAGGATGAATAGGATTTTAAGAATTCTACCCAGGGACGGACCCATAGGGGGGGGGGGGGTCAAGGGAGCCCAGGCCTCCTGGTCCAAAAAATATTTTTTTTTTTTTTTTTTTCTAGAGTTGTGTCTCACTCTTCCAAAAATTTAGACTCCTTATCTTTTAATTAGCCTAATCCAACTAGCAACTACCCAACTTAAAACCTTAACAAAAACAAAATTTTAAATTAAAAAATAAAAAACCTCAGTCAACCTAGTATAAGAATACTAGCATTAGGTGTTCTAAATGGTAAGTATTAGTATTTAGAACACCAAATACCAAAAACACTACTATACAAAACAATTCAAATGCTATATTAAAGTAGCAAAAGTAAGTTTTGGTTTGTGAAAATAATTTTTTTTTGCGACAGTTGATGCTCTTAAGAAACAATATTATTTTGTATTATTTTGCCTTTGTTGGTAAATGATTGCATCTTAATGTATTAAGAAACAATGATTTTTTTGTATTGATCTTGGTTGATAATTTGTTAATACTATATGGATACCTATTTGGATTTTTTTTTCTTTTTATATTTCGGCCCCCTAGCTTAAAATCCTAGGCGCGCCCTTGATTCTATCTCAAAACTATGCCCCTCTCCTTATCTCCTTCCATCCCTAATGTAGCACATAAGGGATTGAGATCCTGTGCAATACCTAGGGTATTGCACGGTGTGCAATTGCACAAATCCCAACCATCCATTTAATCCAATGACTCCTTATTTTGACACCTCACCAAATTGAAAAAGACCCTTTTACCTTTAAAATTTTTGGAGTCCCGCCGTTGTTGATACGAGTGAGTTGTTTTCATATTTGATAAAATCAAATTTCTCTCTCCTTGAGCTCCTCTGCCTCTCCCTCAACCTGCCTCTTTTTTCTGCTTCTCCTTCAACCCGCCGTCACCCATCACCCAAAGAAGACCCATCAGCCAAAACAAAGAAAATACTCATCTTACCCTCTGAAATTTCTTAACCCCCAAACACTCACACTCTCCCTCTTTCTCTGTCTCCAAGCACCTCTCCCTCAACCTGCCGTCACCGCTGCCAGCATCACCCAGCGAAGACCCATTAGCCAAAACAAAGCTTCTTCCCATCTGAAATTTCTTAACCCCCAAACACTCACACTCACACTCTCCCTCTTTCTCTGTCTCCAAGTGCCTCTCCCTCAACCCGCCGTCACCACTGCCAGCATCACCCAACGAAGACCCATCAGCCAAAACAAAGAAAATACTGCATTCCTAGGTTGCTTCCAACATCAAACGACTCAAGGAGGTGAGTTCTCTCTTTTTGGGTTTGATTTTAGTTCTACTAGTGATATATATTTCACCATGGAATCATTATTTAGTTTATGTTTTGAGGAATATTTTTGGGTAGTTTTTTTGGTGCAACTTGAATATTGTACATTTTCAAATGGATATGTGAAATATGGTCTAGCAAAATTATAGAAATGGATAGTCAGTGGTACAGGGGATATAGCTAAAATTCCTATTTTGCTTAGTTAGATGTTACATTGGTTGAAAATGTATGCTTTTAGGTCCTGGATGTGTTTGAATTGTAGTGTTTTAGGTATGATACTCTTAAACAGTTTCTTATGAAATTTTAGCTTGAAACTGTTCTTTATCAATTGGGTCATTATCTCTCATGATCATATATTGGTCTGTTGTAATCCTTACTCACCAAATGAATATTGGTCAAGTAAAAAATAAATCCATGTGTTTATATCCTCTCTACTCACCAAATGAATAAACTTTTTTGTTTTATATATATTCACAGGGAAATGAAGTTAGGTTCAATTATGGACTAACTCCATGTGTTGAAAATACAAATGCTTGCCTACAAACAGAGCACTTTTTTGGTATGTAAAAAACTAATAAATGGTAAGTTCAATTATAGTGAAATTTTCTCATGTTTGTTTAAGTTTAAAATGTAACTTGATTTTTTGACATATTTTTTGGCTAATATTGATTTTGCAGTATGATGGATAACATTTTTTGGACACTTTGTTTGATAGTATATTGCAATGTGGACACGGTAGCATATTGCACAGTGGACAGCATTTTTGGACAACTTTGCCTTGGACAGTTTCTTGGACAGCAAATCTGATTATTTAGAAAATTGATTGCACATGTAGCAAATTTTTTGGATAATTTTTGTAACTAAAGAAGTTAGTCAAACATGTTAAATATGTTAGATTGTACAAGTCCATGTTTGAGTAACTTCTAATTAAACATTAACTATATATGCAACTGATTAATATTTTTAAATGCAATGTTATGTACCAAATCTTGTTCATTTTTTAAATGCAATGTAGTGTCTCTTCATACCCTAACTTTTGTTCCCTAAATTTGTTAGTACATGGTAGAATGAATGAGAGATTTCCAATTTCATATTAGATTTGGTGCTATTAAGTGTCTAATTGTGTCGTATGTAAAAGAAAAAAAAAAAAATGAAAGAGATAAAGACAAAGAGGAAAAGAACAGGAAGAGAATGAGGAATTCTGGAGCTTGGCACACGTTCAGGTGGTCTAAATTGTGTAGAGATAAATATCAAGTTATCATGTTAGGAGAACAATTTTGGAGAATGGTTTACCATCCCAACTCCTTGTTAGCTAAATACTTCCCTGAAAATCCTCTCCATGACTGGAAACCCAAACCTCACCAATCTTAGGCTTGGAAGAATATCATTTACAACAATCCATTAATACATCAAGGTAGGTGGATGATAAGAACAGGTTTGAACATTACCTTAGACCACCCAGCTTGGTTCCCTAGCACTTTTAATTATCAAAGAGTTGTTGGCTCAAATTTGAAAACTGTGGCTGACTTTGTTGAATCATTCACTAATAACTGGAATCCCAGCATTGTTAGAAATCTATACCACCCCTCCTTGTTTTTTTAAGGAGGACAAGATGCTTTGGAGACATTCAAGTACTGTAATGTACCAAATTAAGGTCTATAAGAAACAAATGGAAAGTAAAATACATGTGAAGATTATCACCTTCATGTGGAAAATATTACACGATTGTTTGTCTGTTAATCTTAACTTGACAGAGCAAAAAACTCAGCCAGCTAAGTGTTTTCCCCTTACAATAAAAATATGAAAAATAAAAGTAAAAATCATGAACGAAGTAACTTGTTCAGCTCTGCAGCTCTGGTCACACTCTTGACAAAAATGACAACCTGATTGAAGTCCAATGTGTCAAGAAGGTCATTCAATTTGCGGTTTTTCTTTGCAAAATCAAGGGTGGCAAATGGGCGGGTTTGGGTGGGTTTGGGGTGGACATAATTGGGTTAGGTATATAAAACTCATTTACCAATTTAAAACCCATTTAACTAATTGCTTTTAACTCAAATCCAACCCAACCCAATTATTATGGGTAAACCCCAACCCACCCAATTACCCAATTATCAAAATTACCAAAATGCCAATAAAGTAAAAATGACCAAAGTACTCTAAAATCCTAAAAAATGACCAAAATACCCCCAAAAACCTAAAAATGACCAAAATACCCCCAAAACCCAAAAATGACCAAAATACCCCCTGGAACCTAAAAAATAAACAAAATACCCCCAAAAACCTTAAAATTACCAAAATACCCTCCAAAACCCAAAAAATGACCAATATACCCCTGAAACCCAAAAAAAAAACCAAACTACCCCATAGTACCTTAAAAATGACCAAAATACCCTCGTAACCTAAAAATTACCAAAATAATCTTGAAACCTACAAAATGACCAAAACACCCCTAGAACCTCAAAAATGACCAAAATACTCTTGAAGCCTAAAAATTACTAAAATACCCCCCCCCCCAAAACCCAAAAAATGACCAAAATATCCCCAAAACCAAAAAATGACCAAAATACCCCTGAAACCTAAAAATTACCAAAGTACCCCTGGAACCTAAAAAATGATCAAAATATCCCTGAAACCTAAAAATAACCAAAATACCCCATAAACCCAAAAAATGTCCAAAATACCTCCAAAACCTAAAAAAATTACTAAAATACCTCTGAAACCTAAAAAATGGCCAAAATAACCTTGAAGCCTAAAAATTAACCAAAATAACCCTGAAAACTAAAAATGATCAAAATACCCCCGAAACCTTAAAAATGGCCAAAATAACCATGAAGCCTAAAAATTGACCAAAATAACCTAGAAACCTAAAAATGACCAAAATACCCCCTAAACCTAAAAAATGATCGATATACCTTCGAAACCTAAAAATTAACTGAAATACCCCCTGAAACCGAAAAAATGACCAAAATACCCTTGAAACCTAAATACCATCAAAATAACCACTAAACCTTAAAATGAACAAAATATCCTTGAAACCCAAAAAATGACCAAAATACCCCGAAACCTATAAATGACAAAAAAGCCCCTTAAACCTGTAAGTCGATAAAAATACACCCTAAACCTACAAAATTACCAAAATCCCCCGTAAATCTAAAAAATGACCAAAATACTCCCTAAACATAAAAAATGACCAAAATACCCCCTAAACCTAAAAAATGACTAAGATACCCCAAACCCCTATTTTGGTAATTTTAGAGGCTTCAGGTGTATTTTGTTTATCTTACAAGATTGGTTGTATGTTGGTCATTTTAGATATTTTGAGGAGTATTTTGGTTGTTTTATAGGTTTAGAGGTATTTTGGTCGTTTTAGAGGTTTTAAGGTATTTTTAGTAATTTTATAGGTTTCATGTTGTTTGTGGCTATTTTAGAGGTTTTGGGTTTATTTGGGTCATTTCAAAGGTTTAGGGGTATTTTTGTCACTTTAAAGGTTTGAGGGTATTTTGGTCATTTTTTAGGTTTCAGGGGTATTTTGGTCACTTTTTAAGTTCAGAGGGTATTTTGGTCATTTTATAGTTTTAGGTGGGGTTTTTATCAATTTTTAGACTTCGGGGTTATTTGGTCATTTTTAAGTTTCAGGGTTATTTTGGTCATTTTTAGGTTTCTAGGTTATTTTGATCAACTTTTAGGTTTCGGGGTTATTTTGGCCATTTTTTAGGTTTCGAGAGTATTTTAGTCATTTTTTAGGTTTTGGGGGTATTTTGGTTATTTTTAGGTTTCGGGGGTATTTTGGTCATTTTTTGGGTTTTAGGGATATTTTGGTCATTTTTTGGGTTTTGGGAGTATTTTGGTCATTTTTAGGTTTTGAGGGTATTTTGGTCATTTTTTGGGTTTCAGGAGTATTTTGGTCATTTTTTAGGTTTGGGGGTATTTTGGTCTTTTTTGGGGTTTTAGGGGTATTTTGGTCATTTTATTATGTTTCAGGGGTATTTTTGTAATTTTCAGGTTTTTGGGTATTTTGGTCATTTTTTAGACTTTGAGAGGTATTTTGGTCATTTTATGGGTTTTTGGGATATTTTGGTTATTTTGTAGGTTTTAGAGTTATTTTGGTCATTTTTAGGTTTAGGTGTTATTTTGGTCATTTTTTAGGTTGAAGGGGTATTTTGGTAATTTTAGTGGTTTTGGGGTTGGGTGATTTGTAGAAATGGTACTTGAATCATAATTGGGTCTAATTGGGTACCAAATTAAAACCTAATAAACATTAGTGTTAATTGGGTTAATACCCATTTAACCCAACTAATTATTGAGTGGGTTTGAGTCTCTTTTAAGTGGGTAGGTTTGGGTGGGCAAGTGGGTTTGGGTTGATTTTGCCACCTTGCTAGTGCTGCACAGAGAGACAATGAAAATGTGCATTAGTTGAATGAGCAAGAGACAGTCAACTGATGAAACAAAAATATTGCAAAAAATAAAATAAAATAAAAAGCATCGAAGATACCTGTACATGACCGTGAAGAGTCAACTTGGTCTCATCATCAACATAAATTTCCATTGGCTGAAAAAAACGAGTGTCAATATAAAGTGCATCAAAATACCATATTCTACAGCAACCAAAACTCAACAACAATAGATAAACAAATAACTGGCAATCCAAAAAGTCAATCCTTCTGAACTACGATGTATTGACTGAACTTACTCATCTCTCAAATAGTAGAAACATCCAGCTGCTACCCAAGAAATAAGAAGTTGAACCAATATCCTCAAGGCTAAGGCCCCACAAACACAATCACTCAACCACATATAACCAAAAGGATCAAGAGAAGTGGTTACGCCCAAAGAAAAGTTTAGACTAGAAGTAGGAAAAACTAAAAATATTGCAAGTACTACAACTACAAATTCATTCCCTTGCCAATAACAAGGCAAATTGAAACCTAAGCCACAAAACCGCACAATTGACACAACCAACAAGGCAATGACATGACATTTATAAATACAAAGAATATCATAACTTTATGGCCTTATCACACCTCTTGCATAAATTTTTTGCAAACAGGGCAGATCTTTTTACCGAGAGTTGCTGAAAACATCATAACTTGCTTGTCATGAGGAGTCATCTTGAAGATCTCCTGCACATCTCTCCACATGTCTGTAAAACATACAAGGAGTGATACAATAAAAGTAAAAACTCTAATTAAGAATTTGCTACCCATATAGTTTCTTCTATATCTAAGGAGTGACACTTGATATGAATCATTCAACACAATAAAAGCATGCCTTTTTAACAACACATCTACAAGAAGTCTTTAAATTCAATTTTACGTAATTAACTCCAAATGAAAATATGTGCTGTCAAAAATTTTCTATGAAAGCCTTTCAGTGTATTGAACATTCATGCTTTGGTTAAATAGTGAAAGGTTCAAACTTTATTCATTAGGAACCTAATAATAAGCCCATTGAATACAAATTACTTTGATTCAAGCATTTTTAAACAATTGACAAAAATGAAAGCAATATAAGACTAGATTTCAATTCCTAAGCTAAAAACCCAAAAAAAAGAGAAAACAGAATTAAATTCAACCCCAATAAATCAATCATGAATCAACAAAATTGTGACACTATTATTTACTTTCCTTCCTTTCCTAGCAACCAAACAGAGTTTATTAAAAAACATAGAGATAAAAGAAAACCCTACCGAGTGGTGATCTCTCTCTGAAACAGCCACCACCACCACCACAACCACCACAAATTTTCATCACAACCACCACCTCCGATGGTGGCTTCTTCTCTCCATCGACCAAACTCTCTTTCTTTCTCTCTCAATCTCATATTCCTCCATAGATCAAACCTGAAAAACCTTAACTAAATTAAAACAACTTTCACAAATGAACACAAACCCACCATTTGAATAAAGTATATATATAAATATATGAAACTTAGAAGGCCAAATGCATACAAGACCCAACGAAACTATTCACAAGTTAAAACTCCATCGCACAAAGGTAATCGTACAAATCTGAAATCATTTTCTCACCCAAATTGAAAAAATGCCAAACACATCCAATATATGCCCAATAGAGCAAAACCTATAAACACACAACAATTTGATCGGTTGATGGGAGGAGAGGAGGGCTTACCGGCGGTGATGGGTGGAAAAAGAACGCGATAGATCGGTAGCGGCACACTTCAGACAAGCTGGGCAATAAGCACAAGAAATTTTTTAGAAAACATCCTAATTTTCTCAAGCTTTTTTGAAAACAAGAAACAAAATACATCAAATTCTCACTTAAACACCCGATTCTCTCCAAACCCCAACCCTTACTCTCTCTAATCTGGGTCTAAAAAGGGGCCTAAAAAAGGTGCGAGTGTTTGGGGGTTGGGATCTCAGATGGTGAGCCGCCATTTTTTCTTTGTTTATGCTTATGTGTTTGAGTTGGGTATGCGGGAAATGGTGACAATGGGGTTGAGGGAGAGGCAGAGAGCAAGCGAGAGAGTGGTGGAGGCGCAGTCGGGGTTGAGAGAGTGGAGCGTTAGGGAGAGTGACAGAGAGAGCTCGTCTGAAGTGAGAGAGGAGAGATAGTTTTAGGGTCTGTTTGATTGGAGGGGTGGAAATGTGGGAGGATAGAAAATATTTAGTTTTTCCTTTTGTGTGTTTGGTTGGAAGGGTGGAAAAGTAAGAGAGTGAAAAACTCTTTTGTTTGGTTGGAGAGAAAAATGGAAGGATGGAAAATATGATTTATATAAATTGACTATTATACCCTTATTACATAATAGATAAGAAATAGATTTATTTGTACTCATTAAATAATATAAAATTTACCGCATTATATATATAAATTTATGTTTTTATTTTTATTATTATAATGTAAAAATTACAATAATGTACAACTTGATCAGGTCATGTTGAAAAAAAAAAGAAGAGAACCTGGACCGTTGGACATTGGTGTGTTGTGAAGGTAAGACGAGAAGAGGCAAAAGTGATAAGAACAACCGCATCAATCTGTCTAAAAAATTCCATTTATTTTACACAAAAAATTTATTTTTTCTATTTTACACCATCATTTTTACAAAACACATACATCAATTTATCTGTTATACACATTTTTTTCACTAAAATAATATTTCTCTTCACTTTTTATATTATTTCCCTACTACCTCCACCTAACCCCTCGTCCTTTTTTCTGATTCATAATACCCTTCCGTCCTTATCTCATCTTTATCTCCGCCTCTCTTTCTTCTCCTTCTTTCTTTTTCTTTTTTTTTTTCTTTTTTTTTTTTTGAGAGTCTTTTTCTTTCCTCTTCTTCTTTTACAATTGGAGAATCTTTTTCAGTCCTTATGCTTTTATTATAGACGATGATTTTGGGTTGGGTTTGATTAAGGACAGTGATTTTGGGCAGAGAAAATAAAATTCAGGTTTGGGTTTTTATTCCCCTTCTTCAGCATCTTCTTCTTTCTTTCTTCTTCTTCTTCTCCTTCTTCTTTTTTCAATTTTGGTTTGATTATTTATATAAATTTGTATATGGGTTTGATGAATTTGGATCTAGATTTAGAACAATTTTGATGATTTTATGGTGTGTTTGTGATGACTTTGGGTTGAGTTTTTCGGTGAGTTTTGATTGATTTTGAGTTGGGTTTTCTAATTGCTTTTTCGTTGATTTTGGGTTAATTTTCTGTTGATTTGGGGTTAATTTTTTGTGCTAGATTGCAGTGTTTAGTGGTTATTTTCTGCCGCGCTGGATTGTTGTAGACGTTGGGAGAGGTCATTTTTGTAAAAGTGCTGTGAGAGCACTTTCTCTCCAGCATTTTCCTCCCGATTTGAGAGGATGAATTTTGTGGGCTCGAGAGAGAAAATTTTCTCCCGGGTTTTCCTTCCTCCACATTTTCCTTCTTTTACCAAACGGTGGAAAACACTTTTTTCCACCTTATTTTCCTCCCTATATTTTCCATCCCCCTAAATTCACCCCAACCAAACATAGTGTTAGTGAAATTCAAAAATGGGAAGCTGAAATGAATCTTGAGTGAGCACACGGATTGCCAGTGTGTCCTGGTGAGGTGTCAACATAAGGAGTCATTGGATTAAATGGATGGCTTGGATTTGTGCAATTGCACACCGTGCAATACCCTAAGTATTGCACGGGATCTCAATCCGCACATAAGATCTTAAATCCTTGCTTGGTCTGCCATGCGATGCAAAACTTTTGCACCTTTTCCCAAAAAAGGATAATAATTATACATTCAGCCGAAAAAGAAAAGCACAATAATTTCCTCTACTCACAACTTGCCACAATGACACAAAATTATGCATAAAATTGTGTCCTGAGCATTACTCTTTGTCAGTTGACGTCGGTGGCTTGACTTGGTGAAGACTTATTGATTCCTATGATAGTCTATGACTTATTGACTTGGCTTGACTTGAGTGTGTTTCTTTATCTTTCTTTTTTCTTTTTTTTATTTTTTTTTTTATATACTAAAATATATGTATATCTTTCTTTAATGCAAGAGAAGTTTTGTAATCTTCCTATTTCCTTAGAGAAATTTCTCACAGATGCCACTAGTGGACGGAGGCCTAAGTTTGAGCTATAGAGTTTTTTTGTGTTGCTCGTGTGATTTTATTTTTCTATTCTTTTTTATTTTGCATAAACCTACTATTATTAATTTGGTTACACAAGCACATATCAAATAGGTAACAAAACTTTTACAATTTCAACAAACTGATATTAGAGCCATGGGTTCTTTGTTTGGATTAAGGGCCTATTTCATTTTGCTGTTGGGTTATTTGTTCAAGCAACTGATTGTTCCAATAGCCATTGAATCTATTTGGTTGGGTGGTTTTTTAAGATGAAGACAAATGTTTTTGTCAATACCATATTTAATTCACCTCTATAATTTCCCCAAAAAAAATTACTGTCTCAACCCCATAACTGGATTACAACTTTTTAATACACACTAGGGAGACATTGATAATGAAATTAATTTGATCTAAATCGGATGACCAAAGCACAAACTACAAAGCTTACCTTAGCTGGAACCTGCAGCCATTGGTTGGGTTAAACCCTATTTAGTTGGGTTAGGCTTTGAGTTATGTTAAGGTATAGTTTTTCACATAACATTTATGCTGGCTTTATTCCATGATAAGAAGTGTTGTAATTTCATTAATTTATTTCCTTGTATTTTGTGGGATTTAATTATAATGAGCTTAGTCTTAAATGTTGAAGATTTGATCAAGACAGTTAAAGGTCACGTGAGTAGCATATGCCGGAAGCTAAAAAGTTAGTGTGTTTTGCGGATCATCTTGCGAGTTGGCCAAGTTGCGAGATTCACTAATAGCTGGGATTTTAAGTGTGACTCTTATACCTTTCACCTTTACTATATATACCCTCATTAGTCACAAAATTGTAAGAAGGTTGTTCAGAAGAAAATTCTAGAGAGAGCTACTCATCCTTAAGAGAGAAATCATTGTAGTCTCTTCTCCTCCCCTCTCCCATTGTTATACCTTGAGAGGAGATTTGTATCCAAACACAATCCACACCTATCTAGAGTGTAGAGAGTTTTTTGGAGCTTGGGAAGCATTGAGTATTTGCCAAAATAAGCCAGTAAGGCTTTGCAGTGCAATCGGGCAGTATTACAGGATCCGGGAAGCTAGTGAAGACAAGATTCCAAGAAATCCATTGGTAGCTGGAGCTTGGAAGGTTCAAGTACTTTGGATAGAGTAAACTTGGAGGGTCTTTTTGATATTCTTGTATTCTAACTTATTCACTAATGGATCATTTCGGCTTCGAGGGCCGCAGAGAGGTTTTTATATCGAGTTCTTCGATTTTCCTCTTCGATAACACATCACCGTGTTATCTCGGGTTTGTTATCCTTTTACCCACTACCCTTTCCATTTTAGCATTGCTCTCATTTGTTCATCCATGCAAATGTTGAATGCTTCAATTGATTAATTTATTAGTCACGTATATTCCACATTAAATATGTTAAGTATAAAATTAATCAAGCCGTAATTAAGAAATTGGAGTCTAAACTAGCTCTATCATTAGTAATATCGAGCTTTCAAGTTAGCTAAATATTTGACCGCCCATTAAGACCAAACTAATCACCATTGAGGTAAGGGTGAGATTCCTTTTAAAACGACTGCTCATGGGCCTCCATAATGGAAAAGATGAGTAAGATGTCATGAAATCATTAAAAAATTTGGCATAGGCACTAAAGTTGGATCCAACTTTACTACATTTGATCAAAATTGCCCCAACTTGGAATTACTATGCAATCTTTCTGGTGATACTACGAACACTCGAATGAAAGATTGGAAAAACCGTCAATCAATTGCATCAAAAGGCACATCTGAAATTAGTGGAAATGAAACCACAGAAATTATTCTATAAATAAGCAAGAATGGAGGCTCCTACACCTAACATGTCATGTCTTATTCACACACAAATGAAAAAACCTTAATCATCATCTTCTTCTTCTTACATGGCCTAACACCCATTCCATCTCCCATTTTCTTTCTTCCATTCATATTTCACTTTCCACCACTCCTACACATGTCACATGATGTCCCATGCAAACCAAATGCACAAAGAAACCTTTTTTTATTTTTTATTTTTTATTTCACTAAAAGAGGCCTGGACCACACCCCCCGACTCATTGATTATTTATTTGGGCCAAACCTGCGTTTTGATATTTCGTTTTCCACAAGCAAACTGGTCTTCCACTAGCGTCAGCTTTTCGAAGCTATCATATACATAAAAAAATTATTAACATCTTAGAATTTTTATTTAAATCCTCTTTACTCTGATTTCATAAATTCCTAATTCCGTCAAAAGCAATGGCGTAGCTATTAACAGATTGAGGGGGTCTGGGCTCCCTCAAAATTTTTAATTTTTTTTTTAGAAATATCTTAAATAATTTGAAAATTTTTAAATAACCTTATCATTTTGGCCCCATACTTAATAATTATCTACCATTAAAAAAAACATGTGTGACCACCCTAAGGGTTTTTTTTTTTTTTTTATGCCCAATAAAATTAAACTTTGGTCCATAATTTGGTTAACTTAACAATATATTAGGGCCTTTCAAGCAAAAAGTGTAAGGTTGAATTTAATCAACCATCTAATTGGCTTTATTCCGTGATCAATTTGCTTGTAATTTAGCACTTAGTAACCCTGTACTTAGGTGAGAAAATTGTAAGGGTAGTGTGTGAGAAGATATGAAGAAAAGCTCAAGAGTGTGCAAGAAAAACAGAGTCTCGCGATTAGGACACTCGGGTGGTTTGCGACTGGCAAGCCGCGAAATGTAGTCACGTGAGAGGCACACTGGGAAGCTGAAGGGTCGCTCCAGCTATCACGCTACAAGACAAAAGTTCCAGTCTAGCCAGGCCATTACGTCGCGACTTGATTTCGCGACTTGGCCAAGCCGCGAGTTCAAGTCGCCAACTTGCCCTATTTGGCAAAAACTGACATTTTGCATTCCCTTCTCACCCTACTATATATACACCCTTATACCCATCATTTTGTGAGAGAAAACCCTAGAGAAATACAAGATTGATTCATCCCCAATCTTCATCTAAAGAGACTCTACAAATTCCTCTACTCTCTTCCTCTCCATTGTCATATCCTTGAGAGGTCATTTACCAAACCCTTGTCTCACCACACCCACGTCTGTGAGAAGGTCCATTTGGTGCTTTGGGAAGCAGTTTTGAAAGGAACCAATATACATTGGTTGATGCTATGGTCAAGTAGCGGAATCCGGGAAGCTAGAGAAGAAATAGGTTCGGTGTAACCTCGTTGGAGCAAGAAGCTTGGAGGGCTTAGGTACTTGGGTAGATTAGGCTTGGAGAGTCTTCTGCTGTTCATGTATCCCAACTATATTCTTTAGTGGATTATTTGACCGCTTGGAGGGCGGCGGAGAGGTTTTACGCCGAGAACTTCGGTTTCCTCTTCGATAACACATCGTGTGTTGTCCGTGTGTTTCCATCTTCTTTCCCTTTACATTTGCCTTATATTTACTGCTGTGGATGTGTGTATATTTGGCTTAGATTGTTCTATCAATTATGTTATAAGCTTGTTATCATATTCTACACATAAATTGTTTGATATAAAACTTGAATTGGTATTTGTGTTATTTGGGGTCTAAACGTTCAAAGGTGTTGTATACCCTTATTGAACTTTCAAAAAGAAAAAACGCAAAAAAAAAAAAAAAAAAATGCACATTACTATTTTACATTTCATACAAAAAAAATAAAAATTTTATATGGCCCCCCAAACCTGCATTTTGATATTTCGTTTTCCACAAGCAAGCTGGTCTTCCACTAACGTCGTCATCTTTTTATGATTACAAAAGAAGAACCATCTTGCTTTGAATAGGTGATAAGAAAATAAGACTAGATGTAGTTTTCAAAGCTATCATATATATATATATATATAAAATTATTAATGTAAGGTTAAATTTATTCAATCATTTGTTAGCTTTATTCCGTGCCAAATTTGCTTGTAATTTAGCAATTAGATTTCCTGTATTTAGGTGAGATTCATATAAGAGTAGTGTGTGAAAGAATGTGAAGAAATCTCAAAAGTGTGTAATTCAAGGGAGTCTCGCGACTGGATCTGGCGACTAGCAAGTCGCTAGAATGGCACACGTGTGAAGCATGCAAGGGGAGTTGAAGGGTCATGCCAGCTGTTGGACTACAAAACAAAACTTCCAATCTGGCCAGACAGTTAGCTTGCAACTCAAACTCGTGACTTGTTCCAGTTACGAGCTCGAGTTGCCAAAATGCCTTGTTTGGTTGTAACTGACTCTTCGCATTCCTTATTCACCATACTATAAATACCCTTATACCCACGAAATGTAGAGAGCTTCTAGAGAGAATTCTGAGAGAGAAACCCTAGAGAAAAACAAGATTAACTCATACACAATTTTCATCATTTGATTCTCCAAATTCCTCCACCCTCACCCTTTCCATTGACATATCCTTGAGAGGTACATTAGCCAAATCCTTATCTCACCATACCCAAATATGTGAGAAGGTTTTTTGGTGTTTGGGATGCAGTTCAGAAGGGATCAATTCATTTTAGTTGATGCAATGGGATATTGCAGGATCGGGTAAGCTAGAGAAGACAAGGTTCGGCGTAACCCTATTGGAGAAAGAAGCTTGGAGGGCTTAGGTGCACTGGGTAGATTAGGCTTGGAGGGTCTTCTGCTATTCATGTATCCCAATTTCATTCTTTAGTGGATTATTGACCGCTTGGAGGGCAGTGGAGAGGTTTTACGCCGAGTACTTCGGTTTCCTCTTCGATAATACATCGCAGTGTTATCTTTGTATTTGCATCTTTCTCCCCTTTCTCTTTACCTTTTAATTACTGCTGTGATTGTGATTAATTATGGTTTAGAGTGTGTTACCTGTTTGGGTTTAGCTTATATTTATATTTCGCACATATATTGTTTGATTATAAGCTTGTGTTGATAATTTGTAAATTTGGGGTCTAAATGTTCATTGGTATTTTACACACTATTTGAACTTTCAATTAACATCTTAGAATTTTTATTTAAATCCCCTTTACTCTGATTTCATAAATTCCTAATTCTGTCAAAAGCAATGGCGTAGCTATTAAAGGACTGAGGGGAGCTTGGGCCCCCTCAAATTTTTTTTTTTTCTTTGGAAATATCTTAAATAATTTAAAATTTTTAAATAACCTTATCATTTTGGCCCCATACCTGATAATTATCTACCATTAAAAAAAAATTTGTGACCACCCTAAGTTTTTTTTTTTTAATTTTTTTTATGCCCAATAAAATTAAACTTTGGTCCATAATTTGGTCCACTTAACAATATATTAAGACATTTCAAGCAAAAAGAAAGAGCGCAAAAAAAAAAAAAAAAAATGCATATTACTTTTTTACATTTCATACCCAAATATATATATATATATATATATATGGCCCCCCAAACCCGCGTTTTGATATTTCGTTTTCCACAAGCAAGCTGGTCATCCACTAGCGTCAGCTTTTTACGATTACAAAAGAAGAACCATCTTGCTTTGAAAAGGTAATAAGAAAATAAGACTAGATGTAGTTTTCGAAGTTATCATGTAAAAAAAAATTTATTAACATCTTGGAATTTTTATTTAAATCCTCTTTACTCTGATTTCTTAAATTCTTAGTTTCGTCAAAAGCAATGGCGTAGCTATTAAAGGACTGAGAGGGGCTTGGGCCACCTCAAAATTTTGATTTTTGATTTTTTTTGTGTGTGTGTGGAGATATCTTAAATAATTTGAAAATTTTTAAATAACCTTATGTGGACATGACCTCGTGATGCCTCTCGAGAAGGGTTTTTAAGAAATAGAAAGGTTTGATTTTGGGAGTATTTTTTATTAGAAAAATCATGAGTTTTAAAAAAAAAAAAATTTTGAAGAGTCGCCACTTATTTTATTATTTTTTTTATAAGGGAAAAAAAAAAACAAAAAATAAAAACCATTTTTTTTTATTTGATTGACTCAATGGATAAGGAAAATGGTCTACATCCACCAAAGACAAGTTCGGAGGTCAAATTAAGCCGTGGGAAGGTATGAGGCACCCACGCAAGCCCGATATGCCTACCGGTCTCTACTAATAAGTAAGGACTATTTGATGTTCAATTAATCATTCAATGGGCACAATATTATTAATCGAATTCATTACACCAAATCAAGCAAGTAGTTGATTTTATGGCATGGTGGCCTAAAGCTAGATCATAAGACAAGATAACGATAATAAAAAGAAGCAGCAAGTTAATAACTAAACAAAACGATGACCAAGAAATTAACAAGCATGTCAAGGAATTGATATAACAATTAACAACTATATATATATATATATATATATATATATAAAGTGTAAGATTAAACTCTTCCAAGTCATGATATGAGCAATATGAGAAGATTTCATTTTAAGGGAACCAGTGAAATTATGGTTGGGTTTGGATACGATGGATAGTCACGGCGCGTTTTGCTTCCTGCGTTTTCTCTTTTTTTTTTTTTTTTTTTTTTGCCGCAATTGTTAACATTTTGGGGACAAAATTTACTGTTTATGCACTGTTCACACACTGTTTATGCACTGTTCACGCAATATTTAATATTAAAAGTGGGTCCCACGATACTATTTACACATTTAAAAATTATTTTGCTACAGTGTTTTCAGCAACAATAAGTTTTTATCAACTTTCAGCAACAATAAGTACTATCCAAACGGACCCTATACCTTTTAAAAAAGAGTGGAGCTTAATCAGATTAGCTTGTGACTTGGTTTTTTTTTTTTTTTTTTGACTTGGTTTTGATTTGAAGTAAAAAATAAAGTATATTTTTATTTCTGTTTGTGGAGACCGAAAACATAGACTTGATAAAAAAAATAAGGCATATTCTTATTTGTGTTGTGGAAACCGAAAAGATAGACTTGCTTTTGATTTGAAGTAAAAAAAAAAAAAAAAAAAAGTATATATATTTTTATTTTTGTTTTTGGAAACCGAAATCAAGGACTTGCTTTTAATTTGATGTAAAAAAATAAAGTATATTTTTTTATTTTGTTTGTGGAAACCGAAATCATGAAGGTTGTTGGGAACAACATGGGTCTAGGCAACTTGTAGAGATTAGCTACGGTGTTAAAAAAAAAAAAAAAAAAACTTATGTCTCCATCAAAAGCTTTCAATGCATGGTCCACCTTTTAAGAAGTCACATGCTGACATGATTTAACCCCACATTTCACTTTTAGTTTCTTTTATTACAACCATGCTTTGTTTTTGTTCACAAGATAGCCAAGCTTCAACCTTTAACATTCAGACTGAAAAGAAAATACCCACCGAAGCAACCAAGCTTCAAACGACTGAAACACGCAAGAATAAAGCGTGGAAAGGTTGAAAACATACCCAGCAATTCCTTGGACGGGTTTGATGATGACTCCACTGAGACGAATGGCGACGACAACAACATTCTCTGATGGATGGTCCACCCACCACGCGACGCTCCACCGGCGATGGTTAACGGAGAGGTGTTGAACTAGCTATGTACAGTGTGGGATTTGTCCCCCCTCAGGACCGGGTTTTCTCCCAAGAAATTTCAATCTCTCAATGTTTTTTTTTCTTTTTTTTTTTCTTTTTTTTTTTTGTGTTTTTTGAAAGCTTTTTGAAAATTAGAATGCAAAGAGGTGTCTTGAAAATGATTTTTGGCGATGAGAAAAAGATGGGTCCATCCTAGTTCTGGAATCCAGTGGAAAACAAAAAATGGTCTCCTTGCTTTTCTTACTTTTCTTTTTTTCCTTTTCTTCTTCCTGTTATTTCCCGTCCTTATATGGTCTCCACTCTTTGTTTTCAAATTCAAAATTCACCCGTTATCCGTTTTTGTGTGCGCACACCCTACTGCCTCGCTGGAACAGTGGAATGACGACCAAGACAAAAATCGTGCAAGTGAGGGCACGCCGGACCTGCTTCGTGTGGGAGGCGTCTGTCCTTTGTACCCAAAATGTACATCTCACCATTCTGTTTTGTTTTTGTCCTCTTCTTTTTGACCACTAAAGCAGGGTTTGCCAATATATATGAAATAAAATGCAATTGTTTTCAAGTTAAATTAATAAAAGGAGCTTGAGAGACAAAATTTGATCTTTTTTGGGTGGAAATAGGTAAGTATTTTTTTTTCTCTAACTATTTAGTTAGTTGGTCCGGTTTGAAAACTATTTAATTTAGTAACACCTCGAGCGTCAGAGACTCGACTTCCACGTCATACCTCGACCCTCTAAAGCTCGGTTTTTATGGTTTGACTTGGTCTGATGCCAGGTGGCATCCACACAGATCTCGAGTTTCTGAGACTCGAGATCTACATGGCAGCCAGGTGGCATCCACATGGATCTCGATTCTCAGAAACTCGAGATCTGTGTGGATGCCACCTGGCTGCCATGTAGATCTCGAGTCTCAGAAACTCGAGATCTGTCTGCACCCTGCACCGTCCAGTCCCATCCGGTCATGTCACTGACAGGCAGCCCTCAGCCCTTTTTATATGCACACTAGCTGGCCTGGAGTAGTCTTCACAGTTTTGCTTTATTCTCTGGCATGAACAATTCACAGTAGCTGGCCCGTGACTTCTTTATGTCACTTGGCTGAAACTCCAACAATAATTGCTTCTCTCTCAACTCATCCTCTCTTACTCTGCATTACTCCTCTCTCAACTCTCATACTCATTCTACAGAGCAGAACAATACTTCCCTCTAAACTCTCATACAAACTGATCATTGTAGTCTCCCTCTCACTCTCATACAATCCAATAGTGCATTTGCACATCCTCATGTCAGGTAAGGGTCTCCTCACTCTCTTGTTGGTTGTTTAATATATGTATAACTGTTTTAGAAAGTTTTGCTTGTATTGAATTTGTCATGACATTTCGTAATAAAAATATTTGTTCGTAGTAACCAGTTAAATATATATATATATATATGTAGCACTTTAAATGTATAATTGATTTTTTTTTTTTTTTGGTAATGTCTTATGAACCCCTCTGCTCTATGTTATTTCATTAATACAAAATATTTTAACTTAAGTAAAATTCAATACTTTTTATAAATAGTATAATTATTTGTTTATTTTAGTCAAACGTTATAATAACAACTAATCTAGCAATGAAATTATTAAAATAATATTTGCTATGTCAAACGTTATAATATGTTTTGTTTATTACTAAATTACAAAAAAAAAAATTTATCCAAATAGCCATTTTAATACTTTAAAGACAAAAAAATATCCCTCTAAGATTCAATTAATTGGTCAATTATTATTATTATTATTTTTTTGGATCTTTTTCAAATGTTTTCGTAGCTATATGAATACCTTTGTAGTAGATATTTATAATGAAAAAACATTTATGAATAAATTAGAATTGAGATCCTAAACATGATCTATTAAACATTATATATATGAATATGTTTCTAGTAGATATTTGTAATTTAGAAGTAAAACCAAGGTTATCATAAGATTTTACTTTATGTGAAAAATAAAGTAAAAAATATTAGTAATAATGATATATTTTAAATAATTAATAAGTTGATCAAAGGAAAATGGACATAATGCAACTTTCATGTCCTATTTGTAATAAGTAAAAAAAATATTACATTTCTTTAACAACTAAATAATCAATAACTTGTTCATTTGGGCAGATTTGATGGAGGGGGCTAGAGTTGTATTTTTCTTGGACCCAATTAGAATTAGACTCTAATATACCTAAAAATTGAAATTATATATGGAATAATGATGTTACATAATTGCACTCATTCATTTGCACATCCTCATTACTTTTGTTGTTTGGTTTGATATTTTTATTTATATTTTTGTTAGAGCTTAGTTAAAATTTTGTAATAGGGGTGAGTTTTGTCTTTAGTTTTTTCATTGTTTGAGTACGAAATGATAATGATTGCGCCAGTAGAATTGTATGTGATGTGGGGTGAGTGTATGCAATTGTGGCGTGAGAAGTTGTAATTTTTGTATTTTGAGTAGATAGAAAAAGTTTTGTAATTGATGTTAAATGAAAGAGATAAAATATGTCACTAACATACTATACTTGACTTTTTAATAGGTTCACAATCTTTGAAGAATATTGATATAAATGTATACTTCGGTGGACCCCTTGATAATCCTGATGAGATTGATGGAATCCCGTTTAGAGGGCCTGGTATCCAATGCTACTACATGATGGTACGTCGTAAGTTGAAGACGTTGAATGATTTGAAGAGCAAAATCATGGGCGAATTGAATTTGAATCGTGCTTGTATGATTCATNTGACTTGCCTTACGTATTCTTGTCTTAGACTTTTAAGTCTAAGTTCACTTTGTATACAACTCATGTATATCATACGCATTGTGGTTTCACAACTACAAGTACAAGGAATGGCTTACTATGGTCGTGGCCACAACACTTTATCAAAACCTTAGCCATTTTCTTTCCTTGCCCGTTACCATTATAATCAATGCTCTCAATTTAATTCTATAGTAGAGTAAGAAGTCACCTTATTTCTTTAATGCTTACACATAGCACCCCCACATGTAGTGATTATCTAGCTAGACATAGATATTATCACTCACATCAATAATAGAATTAAACTTGAATATTCTATATAATAAATATTCATCACAATTAAGTACATTCTAGTGATTAACCTCAAGTTTTAGAAATTTTGAAAGTCTACATACTGTGAAGGCAATGTCTAGTTTAGTTTCATACATTATACGCAACATATACTTAATTCACTAGCAAACTCGAGCTATGCATCCGCCCTTCCAGTAATTTCTTTATTTATTATTGGAATCGTAGCGTCTTTGCCTCTTTAAAGATATTAAAATCTAAGAAGCAAGTTCTTAACACTAATCTCAACACAATGAGATAACACAATTCCCAATAGAATGAGAAATCACTAATCTCAACACAATGAGATTACTCAAATCTCAACAAAATGAGATATCACAAATCTCAAAATCAGATTAATATAGTGCACATCTCCACTATATTTCTTTACTTGATTTTCATTCATAAGAGACTTTCATTTAATTAATTAAGGAAGTACAAACCCATAGGTCTTTCAAGAAAACTTCCTTACCAAGATCACTATTTAAGAAAGTCACTTCACATCTATATGATGCATACTCAAATTATATGTGGAGACATGATCCAATATTTATCCTTGAATTTTCAATTAATAAACTCACTTGTACTCTCTTTATTTCACAAAGAGATACTTTCAAAATAGGATCACCACATGTGCTTGATTAAACTTAAGACATCTACCATACATAGCAGAATTTAATCACAATTAATTTAACATCCCTCAATGTTAATTCTCAATACTTTTAACAAGTACATCTTTGATACACATTAGTATCCTTATGAGTCCATGACTCTTTTGAGGGTTATATCCCCACACTTCTTGGATATCATAATTTCACAATTTGAGTTTTTAAACCCTACAATTTGGGTTCTCAACCATTCCAAAATTCACATATATACACACTGTAATTACATATATCAAAATGTAATAATAGAATATAGTGAATTTTTAAAAATTATATGAATGGTTTTAAAGATATCAAACAAAAAACACAAATAGTTACTAGTGTATAGATATCAAAATCTATCTTTTCCCTTTGTTTCAAACCTTTTACTATTAACCTTAGACCAAAAGATTTTATATTTTATTTTAATACCCACTCACAACCAATTGGTTTTGAAACTAGAGGTAGATCCACTAAGACCCAATTATTATTAAATAACATCGAATCTATCTTATCATTAATAGCTTTTTACAATAGAAAGCTACATCTTTTACAAGCACAAAGCTTTCTTAAACTTTAGGATCACTTTCCTCAAAGAGTACTATGGGTATTTAATTAGGACTACACTTTTATTACCTTAAATAAGGTAAACAAGAGCTTCACATGAAATAAAAATTTGGATTAAAATCCTTTTTATTTCTCAAACTTTGACACCACATTTGTTTACTTGGTGAACCACATTTAGATCTTTAATGTCACTTAATGTGATATTTAACATTGGAGTCATTTACTCATGTTCAAGTAGGTATCGGGGTATCCTTGAAATCATCTTTGAATTTAAACTCAAAAAATTCAATATCCTTTGATTTCACTTTTATGTTAGACATTAAGTCTAATAAACTACATATCCTCGAATTTACTCAAACCTACATATACACTTTACATAGCTCTTTGACTAATTAGTCCTCTTTGGTCTATCATTTTTACAAGAGGTTAAACACCCCCACAATTTAAAATGATAAGCATTTGGTCACATTCACATTTCATAACACATGAAATTCCTTTGAGATGAAACTCTATTATGCACATAGCATACACTAAGCAAAGTTTCTTCCCATTGATCAGATAGGAACTTAGCTGATTGCACTCAAGTTTATGCCATTCACCATATCAAATAGAGTTCTCTGTTTTGACCAAACCATTTTATTAAGGTGTATAAGGGACAACACTTTGGTGTCTTATGACATGTTCCTCACAAAGAAGAATATACATTTAGAAATATTCACTATTTCTATGTAATACACCATTCAATTCAAATCATCATGCTTATATAAATTATATCATGCTTTGACATAAATTTCAAGAATTTGAAACTTAAATGCTCTAGTCTAGCATGTCACAAATAAAGAATCAATAATATAAGCACAACCAAAACATATTGATAAATAACACTCAATTTGAACATGTCATTAGTAGCATATCCATTGCCTACTAATGTCTCATACTTGAACAAGATCATTCTTAAATAATGAATTGGCTTCTCTTGATGTCAAGTATGTGAAAATCATAGCATTGGTCAAGAGAACTTCTTACCAAAACTCAATTTCACTTCAACAATGCACTTTCCTTGAACTTTTGTCTTACTGTGGATATCCACAAGCACCTTTAGTTCTATGGAAAACTCCTCATAAGTCTTGAATTGTGCCTTGTACTTGCACACATGCAACATTGCATCTGAATCAAAACACTAATCAGAAGGATTTGTAATTACAGCCATATGAAATATAGTGATCAATAACGTCCTAATTGATCTAAAGTGAGATCTTCTGACATGTTATTTAATGCCTTCACATAGTTTAGAAAATCACTTAGGAAAATATTCACATACTTTATCACTTTAAGAGTTTAAGTTCCCATCCTTTAGATTTTCTACTTCACTTTATAACATTTAATCATGTCAAAATTTCTTTCTTATATCTCAATTCAAATAAATTCACAACAAATGCAAATATTCTAACAAAGAAGCTCATCAATCAATTTGAAATTCAAATTGCCCATGAACAAGTAATTCGTAGCTTCATTGTTCAAACTATGAACATGGCTTTTAATGCATCCACAATACGCAAGAATCATCATCTTGTCTTGCCAACAAAGAAACTTGTTTCTTTAAGCCAATTGAAGATTCATTATGATCAATTCATCATTTGAAGAACTCTTCAAATCCAAGCCAATTGCTCTTTCTATCGTGTGAAATTGGTTCCATCAAAACGATCCAATTTCACCAAACCATGATTCAACATCTTCAAAGTTGTACCATCATTTACTCCTTATCTTATAGTAATATATTGTCTAAGATTGTTGGGGATTTCACCAAATTAAGGATTAATAATGAAAGAACAAATGAACACATCAAGTAAATAGAAATTAGTGATTGACTTGGAGGCACAATTGAATGCTATCCTTAGACAATATTTGTCCCCATACGCAAGTTGCTAAAGGGTTGCTACAAACATGTTCACAAGATACAACCAAGTTTATGGGGTTTTAAAAATAACAATTTTGGATAATACCCACAGGATTTCTTATGTTTCTTTGTAACTTACTATTTTCAAGTGAACATGAACCTTTATTTATACCCCTAGGGTTATAAACCTACAAAAGGTATGTATAGAGAGTTAAAATGTTTCATAAAACCGTTCACAAGGCTTAAAATATCTTCAATCTTTCTGAACAGTTACCAAAAAATTTTACAGAAAATTCATTTTTTCAGTTTTTTCGAGTTTCAATCGGTCAAGAGGTCATTTCAATCGATCGAATGCTCTTTTTAATCGATCGAATCCTTTTTTCGATCGATCGAACAGGAATCGAATAGCAATCGAACCATCCAGAAACTCTAAGATTATTTTCTTACTATTTCGATCGATCGAGCCAAAGTTTTGACCGATCGAAAATACTGAATTTCGAATTTTCACTTAGAAAAGTCCAAAACTTGAATTTTCACTTTAACAACTTTATGAAACAATATTCTCTAAACTCAAATATCATTATTATTACAACCTATCCATGTCTATATCTATATATACAACAAAAATTTAATGAGATTAATTTCTAGGGCGCAGTACATTGCTGATGGTGATCCCATTTTGCCGAGCTCCCTTCTTCCCCATACCAAATGCCTCTTTCTTTTGTTCTATTTCGTTTGCCTTTTCAATTTCTTTTTACTTGTCTTTTTTCATTTTATTCGCTGACTCGCGGTTAACAAAATGATTTTATCTTTTTTACTTTTGTTGTTTTGTATGTCTGAGTTAGTTACCCATGTGAACATCAAATCAAACTTAACTCACTTTTTCTTTTTCTCTAAAGTTCAACTATAAATAAACGTACGCTCTAGCTGTTATTGTCGTGCAATCTTGAAAATAACAATATATATATTTATATATATAATGAAATATGAGTTTATAATTTTAAATATTTTCAATAAACTGTATAAGCTTTGACTTATTAATATATAAATAAATAATTATATATATAAATATATATTTAGCAAAATTTCGAAACGGTATACTAGTATTAATGGGTTCCAAAAATATCTCGTTTCTCTTACCAAATCAGTATGGCCTCCAGTACAAGATTAACTTCCTTAAACATAGTTCAAGTCAAAAACTACTGCAACTCTAAAGTTGAGTTAGTTATTTTACTAAGTAAAGATTCAATGCAGGACAAACCTTCATAATGCATAGTGAGATGTATTTTCCTGGTAATCTCTTTTTACTAAAATTTAATATTAATATGAGTGGGGGAATGTTGTAGCATTTTAATATTAAATAATTAAAATGAATAAAATTGACAACTTAAATGTAAATATGTGTGACTCATATGTTTAATTTCACATTGAAATGAGAGACTATTTTATTATTTTTAAGTGTGGAGATTAATGGGTTAAAATATATTGAAGTAGATATTGGGTCAAATACATGTGCAAAGGTAAAGTAAAGAAAGGAGGCCCAAGGGCTTTAGTTGAATCTTTTTAAAAACAGCGAGTGTCACGTCTTAATCTAAATAGTATTATATAATATGTAATCTCTTTTAAATAAATATTACTCAGTATTTTTATTTCTCTGGTACTATTTTCATTTTTTTTTTTTAAATGTTTGCACCGACACAGTTTTTGGGTCCAACCTCGCAAGTGTTATGGCCATCAAGGCTTCGGTCACATGAAGTAAGAACTATTTTATACCCATTACAAAATCTACAAGTATTTACACCCAGTGTTTTGTCATTCTAATATTCTATTACTAATGCCAAATTGTAATTAAAAAGTGCAATTTTTTTTTTTTATGAAATCGCCAATCACATTGCCAACTAAAAAAGAGAAAATAATCCGACATTCTCATTGTAAAAAAAAAAAAACCTTTTTTATTCAATTATTTAAAAAAAAATGGCAATGTGATTGCCTATATATATATATATATATATATATAAGAAGTGATAATACTATTGTCAAACTTTCTATCAATTTTTTCGCTATTCGCATTTCTCTAAATTCTTTTGCAAAGAGGTTTACAAGGCCCAAAATTACATTAAATGGTATTATACATTAAAATATCTACACCACACTATTCAACACTAAAAAGAGGTTTTTATTTTGTAACTCAACTGCATCCTTCTTATATTTTCAAAACAAAAAAATCTACACAGTACATGACTCATTGTATCATCATAACCTTGAACTCCTCAAAATTAAGCACCCCATTGCCATCAAGATCAAACTGGTTAATCATAACAACACATTCTTCAAGTGTTCTTGACTCGCCAAGTCGGCTAAGCATACTCTTCAGACTCTTTGGCGTGATGCATTCAGCTCCATCTGTGTCATACATCTCAAAGGCCTCTCTCAAGTCCTTTATTTTCTCTTCTTCGCTCCCACTTTCCATTAAACCAACGAAATCCTCCAACCCCAGCAGCCCATCTCCATCTGAGTCCAAGGATTCAATCACTGTCTCCGCCTCTTCCATCAGCAACCCGCCACCTATTGATTCAATGCAACGACACAGCTCCAGGGCTGAGATTTTACCATCTTTGTCTTCATCAAATTGTTGGAATACACGGTTGTATGCGCTGCATTTGTTCATGGTTAATTCTACAACAACTGAAATAACCTTAAAGATTATATAAAGAAAGTGTTCAAGGGGAGATTTGAGAAAGTATTCAATGTAGGTCCACGAAAATAAGTAGCTTAATATTCGTGGCTAGCTATGAACACCAGGGCTATAAACTGGCAAAGTATAATTAATTACTAGGCGACTGTGAATAAGAGTGGGCTGTAAAGGCTGAGTTATGAGACCTCTATTTATAGTTTTGGCAGACGCGTAGTTAGTTGAGCCTAATGTGAAACTTCTCGGAAAATTTTTTTTTTTTGATAACCGGTCAGAAAGAAACTTCTCGGAAAATGAAAATAACTCGTATATGGCTTTTCTTCTCCTTTTTCTTTTCCTCCTTTGTTTTTTTTTAATTTTTTTAACGAGTTTTTACCTTGGGATAGTCTTATGGAGAAATAGGCAGGAAAGTGCGAACCTGACCTCAGACACGCTTATGGGTCAGGCCCATGAACCTTCCCTACTTTAAGTAGTTAGGACTTAGGACTTAACTACCCAACGAAGCCCCTAGCTTTTGACAAGCGAGAATCACGATGGCACATATTTGTTAGGACCCTAATTTCTGATAAGCGAGAATCACGATGGATTCCTAGATCTTTTGACAAACAAAGTATACAAGGCTTGTTTGATAATGTGTTTAAACAATAAAAATTATTATTTAAAATATCACAATACGTATATTTATATACTTTTTTACCTATACATATTTTTATAAAACATAAACAACGTTAGTAGAAATCTCTTACCAAACGAATCCTAAATCTTTTCAAACATCTGACTATTTCATCAGGCATATGCATTCCTTCCATCCCACGCAAACTAAGTTATTAGTACAATTTACAAGTAGAAATCTATTTGAAAAGTTCAAGATACCGATAAGAGGTTTCAAATCTAGAATCTCGTGGATATCAAGAGGTCTTAGAATTTAAAAACCACTTAACCAACCTTTACACTATATTGATTTAGTATTTTGTAGACATGACAAAACTGGTCAGAATTTTCTAACCCGACCCATTTGACCTGCAACATGATTGACCCGTTTAAAAATGACCCGTTTTGACCCACAACCCGATTGACCCGACCCAAACCACTCGTTTTGTCACGTCTACCAACATTGAGTAGATTGAGATTGAAGTATAATTCTTATAAAATATTTACTTATTCTTCTTTACTTAATAAATATGTTATGTACTCCATCATAATTTGTTATTCTTTACTTACCACCTTCATTTTCTCTTCCTACTTTAAACAAATCGAAGATTATACCAAGATTAGCTTTTAGAAAGCTAGAATAAGAGTTGCATCAAATTTGGGTATCAAGTATCTAGTGGTAATTGGTAACAGTATCACCAGTGATAATCTAATCACAGTTAAGGAACTCATAAACAATTAACAGATTGCATCTATTTCAAAAAAAAAAAAATTGTTTGAAAAATGTGGGTCAACTTGACCCGACTTGCAACCCAACTTGACCCGCAACCCGATTTACCCATTTAAAAATGACTCGTTTTGACTCGCGATCCGATTAACCCAACCGGAATCTGACCTGCCCATTTTGCCACGTTTGGTATTTTAGGTGTATTCAACTCATTTTCTTGTTATCCATAGAATGTTTCACATAAAACAAACACCAAAAATACAACATTCTTCTAGGACTTGTTGAAGTATTTGACTCTAAGTAGTGGGTAATTATTTTCATATGGAGCCATCACTTTTTTTTTCAACCACACAGTCTAACATAGCATGGTTATATTCTTAAAAAACACATAGCATAGGTTATCGAATAAATTATGACACAAAATTATGTCCCTAAACTTTCTCATAATCTAATCGGGGATCTACTGTTTAACGTTTTTTATTTGTTTGTGTGAAATCCGTACGGGCATACCGTGGGAACGGCAGTGGATCTAAAGTAAAATGGCCTTAAGAAGCAAGGCATCTCTTTTATGCCGAAGGGAAACTATATTCAATAATAAAAGACAAAACCTTAAGTTGGTACATAATTCATTCATCATCCTAATTTTAAACTATGTATTTGTACTGCAAACTATAAATTTCTGCAATTTACAACCTAATTTACGATGAATTTGCAATATTCATCCACCATCCAAATCAATGACCAAATTATTAGATTAGTAGGCCACTATCCAATATAAACCATTGGAGTACTAGTATAGTATATCAGTATTACAAAAATTCTATAATCGAGGCTTTTATTTGAGATTAAGCCATTATATATCCAATATAAACCATTGGAGCACTAGTATAGTATATCAGTATTACAAAAAATTCTATAATCGAGGCTTTTATTTGAGATTAAGCTACCATCTAGTATCTCAGTTTAGATATTAATTTGAACAGTAGGCTAAACATTGTCTATTACTGATTAATAATATTTTATGGTTTATAATTGGGCAAATTACAACTTACCCACATGGGGGTAAGACCCACATGTAGTTTGGCTAAAATTTAAGTTAACTACCTATGGTTTAAAATTAAACACTTTACCCACTTGAGATTTGACCAAAATTTAAGTTGCTTACTTATGACTTGAAATTTCATGATGCAAGTGTTCTGATGGATAGTTTTTTATCTTATTTGATCTCGTATTTTTATTTTTATTTTTTTGTGTTTTTGGAAGAGAGAGACATAAAAATAGAGCAAAATTACATATTTAGCTTTATTTTTAACAAATGTGAGTTATAAAAATCTAACTGAGCTAACATCTAGTAAGTAAAGTATCAAATTTTAAATCACAAATAAGAAACTTAAATTTCGGACAAACCACATATGGATAAATTGTAATTTTCCGTTATAATTTGTTTAAAAGAATTTAATATTTTAGAATGGACAAAGAAAAATATCGTGGATTACTGCAATTAATGGGCACATGGTTCATTGACTTCAATATTTGCTTCATGCCATTCAACCAATGCACGTTAATGTTTTAGTCCTTCAACATTTCAACATCTATTTTCACTCAAAAAGATAAAGCAAGCAAAATAAAAAATAAACAACTAAATTTAAAAAAAAAAATTTAAAAGAAAATTTTTAAGCCAAGAATATATATGTGCTCTCTCTCTCTCTCTCTCTCTCTCTCACACACACACACATATCATTTGGTCCTGGTTTATATAAGTTGACAGAAATTATGCTTAACAATATAACTACGGGAAAAAGACTAAATTCTATAATTTCCATGCTGAAGGAGTGCAAACTTTCTATTTCCAGCTTTTTTGCCTGTTCAATCGAACAACTTGTTCTTTTAGGCCACTTTGGCCCCTATTAACCAGAACACGAGAACTACTCCAGTAAGCAAGTATTCCTATATGGCAGGTTAGGATGTTAAGAAATTCTAAGAACCCGTGTCTTCTTAGCAGTTTTACATCCCAAAGCTGATTCACCATCTTAAGAAACATTACTGGCGACATAATTCTGCTGCTTTAAATAAGCCAGTATCTTTATTTTTCACTGGAACACTTGCATTGGTAAAATATCAACATTCTTTTTTTTTTTTCCTTTTTTTTTTTTTTTTTACCAATTTTCATTGCAATTGAGAACAACAATTTCTTTTTTATGTTAAGAATAACACTATTCTACCGCATGAAACATGTGACTATTTCGTACAGTATAATTTACACTTACAACCCAAACTTCTTTGGCCTCAAATAGGTAGAAGAGCCCTGCCGCAGACCTGGCATGGAGACTTGTTGCTGCTCCTTTTGCCTCTTTTCCCGCTCCTTCTCCTTGCTATCTCTCTCAGCTTCTGCTTGCACCTTCCTCAAATTCTCCATTTCCTCCTCCATGGCTGTTTTTTCTTCCTTCTGCCTCTTTTTATGCTCTAACATTGATGTATCTGACTCCTTAACAGAAAAGAACATCGGTCCCAGCTCAGCCAGCCACTGGGGTTCAACTGCTGTAGCACATTGCATATACTCCTTGGCTGTCAAAATCAACTCATGGTAGACAACATAGTCTGGAGTGCAACCCATACCATAGAGAGCACTGCTCGGATGTAAATGACAAGGCATCCCATTCCTGCAATTGACATACTCCCCCACACCCTTTAATCTTGCTGAGTTATGGAAATATGCAGAACAGATGGCTTTCCTCACGATGTCTGAATCAGGCCAACAAGATGTCAAAGGGATTTTTAGTGTCTTAAGAATATCCAGCAACTGGGACCTCACCTCTCTAGCCTTCCGTAACCCTTTAACATGCAAAAAGTTGTCGTTGCACCAGTCTCCACGATACTGGTGTTGTTTCCATTGATTGTAAACATTATAAAGCGTTAAGTGGTCAGATTCCGGCACAAAGAATCTTTCACGTGCAGCATCACTCTCCTCTGCCCTATCTTTAGGCCGGAAGAATACTGACGGTACCGAAAGCATTGAAACAATTGTCAATACCTCATCCAAGCATCCTAGCTGATCACCCATCAACAGCATCTTGGCAAGTGGGGGGTCCAACGGAAACTCCACCATTTTCCAGCCAAGACCAGTTAAGCTCCCAACATTGTTAAGAGCACCTAAGACCCACAACTGGTACATAGAATTAAGAATATTATCCTGTGGAGGTGGGTCCATGAAATCAAAATCCAGCAAGTTCTCAACATTAAGAGATTTCAGCAACAAAACCACATTGCCAAGGTTGGTCCTTTGGATCTCAGGCACAGGACTAGGCAACATTTCGTTTAGGTATGCACTCTCTGTATATAGCCGATAACATGTCCCAGGCCCAGTTCTACCAGCACGTCCAGCACGTTGGTCAGCAGCAGCACGGCTGACAGGGAATACTTGGAGAGCATCCATACCCATCCTAGGGTTGTACACTTTCATCTTACCATAGCCTGTGTCAATGACATAAAAAATTCCATCTACGGTTAAAGATGTCTCAGCAATGTTAGTTGCCACAATGCATTTCCGGGCCCCATCTTCAGCTTTCTGGAATATCTTCGCTTGCAAGTCAGCAGGCAGCTGTGAATATATGGGGAGTATCATGAGTTTAGGAACCGCTTTCTTTGCAGAGGACATGAGCTGTTCCACACGCTCTGCAAGGGCATGACAGGCTGCCTCAATCTCATCTTGGCCAGTCATGAAAATGAGAATGTCACCTGGAGGGCTTGTGATGTGGATTGTCATGGCCTGCTTCACTGCACCTTCAACATAATCTTCGCATGGAGTTTTACTGTACAGGGTATTAACAGGAAATGTCCTACCAGGGATGTGGAAAATTGGTACACTGCAACAAATATAGAAATTATTAATGTTGAACAAGTAGACACAGAATACAATGGCATAGATGAGCTTTCATGTTATTGACAAGGTTACCTTCCAAAGAAATTTGAAAATTTTTGTGCATTCAAAGTTGCAGATGTCACTATAAGCTTAAAATCACGACGTTGAGCAACCACTTTTTTCAATATCCCAAACAGCACATCTGTGCTTAGTGACCTCTCATGGGCTTCATCCATCACAATGACACTGCAACAGTCATAACCTTGACATTAGATAATTATGTTATGATTGTAAATGAACAGATACATGTAAAGATGGACAACAAAGAATACAACTTCCCATACCGATATTTTCAAGATCAGAATCTTTGAGTGTTTCACGCAAGAGTACTCCATCCGTCATGTACTGTAAAATTGGAATAACAAATTTATCTCTATTCACATAAAACTTATGCCCTTTTAAAAAATATTAAATGAAAAAAAGAAAAAGAAGAAGAATAAGAATAAGAAGAAGTAGAAGCAGAAGAGTTATTTCAAATTTCAACAACCATAAGGAATAATAAGAGGTTACTTATTTTAAAAAGGTCATCAACAATAAACGGCCCAAATGAGAAGTGTATAAGGAAATTCAACAAGTTCCCTCTCGGAGAAAACAAAGGATCTCACCTTAATTATGGTGTTTGGCCCAGTCACATCCTCAAAACGAATGGCATAACCAACTTTGTCACCAAGTTCAGTCTCCATCTCTTCACTAACTCTTTTTGCAACACTCATAGCTGCAACACGCCTTGGTTGGGTGCATCCCACTATACCATTTGTGGTGTAGCCATCTTCATGCAGATACTATCAACAAAATCCACATCAGATTCCGGTTGACAAGGGGTGTGCGTGTGTGTGTATAAATCTTATAAAGCTAACCTGTGTCAGTTGAGTCGTCTTTCCCGAACCAGTCTCTCCAACGACAATCACCACCTGATTTTCACGTATTACCTATCCAATAAACATTCAAACAGAATCAGGACACATGACAAGGTTTAATATATTTTTCAAGGGCATAGCCAAATGTAAACCAAAGAAAATTCAAAGACTGAAATACTCTTCATATGGCACAAAATTAATTAAGAAAGAAGCATATTTTTCTTTTTCTTTTTTGATTGTTGATTTATACAAACCCAGTGGGTTTTGAATATAGAACCTCATCATCCATCCATTCCTGTGGGAGGAGGAGGTGTAATAAGACATGCAGACTGCAGCATCAGCATCAGATCAGCACTACAGACATAAGACTTGACATCAAGCGTGTCAATCTGAAATTCCTTTATGTCATATATTTCACCTCCCAATTTGTGCTAATTGACCATTTAAGCCTTAGGGAATAAGATTATATACCAATCATTTTGCAATCACCAAATCCTAGTTTTTATTTTATTTTATTATAATTCAGTAGTTACAATGGAGGAGAGGGGATTTGAACTCTGGACGTCTCATTGAAAACATCAGAAGGTGTCAGATGAGCTACAAGGCTCTTGGCACCAAATCCTAGATTATGAAAAACAGAAGCTCATTCTTCAATTTCAAAAACAGATGTTGCTATCTAACTTCAATTATGAGTAAGCAAGCAGATATCAATCATTAAAAGTAAACAAACACATATCAAAGGACTAACAGCAAACCTGCAATAAATCATCTCGCACTGAATATATTGGCAGATACTGTCGCTGCTGTGCTAAGGTTTTTGACTTTGCAAAATCACTTACTGCTTCCCCCTTCTTCAAATGCTGTGCAAACTTTGCATCTTCCTTAAAATCAACTTCACCATCTTCACCCACATCAGCAGTATCAGCATCAACCTAGCATTAAGATAAATACATAAGTTTTACCTGTGCTTACTGTTTANAATTATGGTGTTTGGCCCAGTCACATCTTCAAAACGAATGGCATAACCAACTTTGTCACCAAGTTCAGTCTCCATCTCTTCACTAACTCTTTTTGCAACACTCATAGCTGCAACACGCCTTGGTTGGGTGCATCCCACTATACCATTTGTGGTGTAGCCATCTTCATGCAGATACTATCAACAAAATCCACATCAGATTCCGGTTGACAAGGGGTGTGCGTGTGTGTGTATAAATCTTATAAAGCTAACCTGTGTCAGTTGAGTCGTCTTTCCCGAACCAGTCTCTCCAACGACAATCACCACCTGATTTTCACGTATTACCTATCCAATAAACATTCAAACAGAATCAGGACACATGACAAGGTTTAATATATTTTTCAAGGGCATAGCCAAATGTAAACCAAAGAAAATTCAAAGACTGAAATACTCTTCATATGGCACAAAATTAATTAAGAAAGAAGCATATTTTTCTTTTTCTTTTTTGATTGTTGATTTATACAAACCCAGTGGGTTTTGAATATAGAACCTCATCATCCATCCATTCCTGTGGGAGGAGGAGGTGTAATAAGACATGCAGACTGCAGCATCAGCATCAGATCAGCACTACAGACATAAGACTTGACATCAAGCGTGTCAATCTGAAATTCCTTTATGTCATATATTTCACCTCCCAATTTGTGCTAATTGACCATTTAAGCCTTAGGGAATAAGATTATATACCAATCATTTTGCAATCACCAAATCCTAGTTTTTATTTTATTTTATTATAATTCAGTAGTTACAATGGAGGAGAGGGGATTTGAACTCTGGACGTCTCATTGAAAACATCAGAAGGTGTCAGATGAGCTACAAGGCTCTTGGCACCAAATCCTAGATTATGAAAAACAGAAGCTCATTCTTCAATTTCAAAAACAGATGTTGCTATCTAACTTCAATTATGAGTAAGCAAGCAGATATCAATCATTAAAAGTAAACAAACACATATCAAAGGACTAACAGCAAACCTGCAATAAATCATCTCGCACTGAATATATTGGCAGATACTGTCGCTGCTGTGCTAAGGTTTTTGACTTTGCAAAATCACTTACTGCTTCCCCCTTCTTCAAATGCTGTGCAAACTTTGCATCTTCCTTAAAATCAACTTCACCATCTTCACCCACATCAGCAGTATCAGCATCAACCTAGCATTAAGATAAATACATAAGTTTTACCTGTGCTTACTGTTTAGCCAACACACCTCCCCTCCCCCCACCCCCACAAAAAAAAAAAAAGGGACAAAAAGGAAGGGAGAGTTTAAAACACACAAATGGTAAAGTCATATCTTCATTCACATGTACAATACCTGTTCTGCTGTTTTTTCAACACCAAGAATATCACCAAGTTTTGAGCCTGCAAGCTCCCAAAAACGTTGGCGTGACTTATTCATACTTTGTTTCTCGTGGATTTCTCTAACCAGAGCAGATCCTTTGCGTGAAATTATAGCCATATCTGATGTTGGGTCTTTTATTGGCATTATTGGCTCTGCTTGTTTAGTAAAAACAACTCTCCCATCTAGGAAAGGAGGTTTTGTATCTGTAATAAGAGAAAATAGAGAAATATAAGCTGAAGGAGGCAGACATCATATGTGCATGCACAGCAAGTGACATGTAACCCATCAATTAGTTGAGATTATAAAGTTTCATTACCATGTACAAGAAGAATAACTCTGCGTTCTTCCTCATCATCAAACTCGGTCTGCACCTCAGTCCCTCTAACAGCTCCAGATCTCAATAGTTGGCGGTCTTCCCACTGAGCATTATCAGCAGTGCGCTGAGACAACTTTTTGGTCTGAGCAAGTGTCATCTTTGTTCCATCTCTTCGCACCTGAATTGGAGATTCCAATCCTTAAAAGGAGTGACAGGAATGTGGATTGCCAGCATAATCTAACTAACTAAACAGTCTGCACTACCATCTTAAAAGAGCTCAGAAAATTTTTAAGGTACTCAACAAGACATGCATATTTCAGAAAGATAAAACTATAAAAGAGACAAATGCATCCACCTATTAATGTAATAATGGTGTATAATACTTATGTGCCAATGAGAAATGTTTCAAACATATTTCCAAAAAGTCATTTGACAGTTTAACATACCAGTCTTTTCGCCAATTCTGCTTCTTTCTTCTGGAAAGAAGAATCATCTCCAAAATAAAATGACGAGCTGTCTGCATCAAACATTGTATTACCTTCTTCTCTGTCATACCTATAAAATAAAATTTGTATTAGTCAAAATAAATTGACAACTAAGTGGCACTAGTAAAATTTATAAAAAGAAATCTAAGAGGGAGTCTTCCACAACTAAAGTCTAATTCCTTCTTTTTTTGGGATAAGAACTATAGTCTGATTTCTAATGGAGCTTTCATTTTTTGCTATGACAAATCGTAAGAGGAGCCATTTTAAAGGATTGTGAATTTAGGATCAAAATCATCAAATTAGAAGAGTTAGGACCAGGTTAAACAAACCAAATTAAATTCTACCATCTATTACTGCTTGGTTGAAGATTCCAGAAATTGAATAGATGAAGTGCAAATTTAGAAAAAAAGTCAGCCAAATGATGTTCACAGATTCATGTTGTTTAGCTAATATTCTTTTATGGGGATTAACAACTTCATGTGGTAATCCTTGTGCAGAAAATACATTGAAGTCAAATCTTATCAAAGAAGAATAACTAGCCCATTAATTGAATTACCATGCACGGTCAGAATTGTATTCCATCTCTAGGCGCATACTTTCAGTAATCTCATACTTGTGTTCTTCAGACAAATCAGTTTTATCTGAGTCTCCGCCCTGCACACATGATGTAATTAATGAAAAATCTATTAGATCAACTAAATAGCATGTGAATTAACCAAGAAAGGATCCACAATCATCACCATTATTCAATGTGAAAAAGAAAAACCTATTTTCTAGAAACAAGGTTTAAAATGTAGGACCCCCTTTCCTCAAAATAAAAAGAGAAGGGGGAAAAAGATTCTTAACCACAAGTATAATACCTCAAATGCTTCTGAATTTTCCCTAGAAAAAGAAAGTTGATGGGACTTCCCACCCTGTCTAGAGTTTGAAGATCTATTGGAGGAGCCAGAAGCACGAATTGGAACTGGAGAGGGAGAGACGTGGTCCCAGGGAGAAGCAGCAGAAGCTGTATTTATTACAAATTTTGAGTCATTGTTATGCACCCAAATCAACATAAACAGCAACAGATAGCCAGTACCATTGGAAATAAAATAAAATAAAATTTGACATCCAAAGGGAAGATTCCACATCTAACTAAAATACCAGTAGAAGAAGGCGTATGGCCACCCAACCATGGGGAAACTAGTCGTGCATCAGGTGAAGCCCCAACAAACATTGGGGATGGTGAAGGTTGATGACGCCTACTGGTATGAGAGTGACTATCCCGGCGTGGTGTATCTTCCCATTCCCATCTCCCATCATCCCAGTCAGATCTGCCTGCAAGATTTGCACCATTTAGAAGTTGTATGAGCAATATTCTTACTTTTTAAGATATGCAGCAGAATTTCATCAATGAACTAACACTAACAACTAACAACATTCTTTATTTAATTTTTCTTTTTATCTGTAAAAGTGTATATCCAGAACTTTTTAGAACAACAACAAAAAAGCCTTAGTCCCAAATTTTAGGGGGTCAGCAATGGAGATACTCAGGATTAGTCGTTAGTTTTTTGGAATTTCTGGGACCTCTTCTCCTCCTACATAGTACTATTGCTAGGAAGCATTAGTTGTTAAATTTCTCTCAATTTTGGATCTTTCAATAATGACTAAGCCCTAGTACAGGGGTATATAAAAGGTGCACAAAATGAAATTTAAAAAACAAGAACAAGAACAAATCCTTAGTCCCAAATTTAAAAAATAAATAAATAAATAAATAAATAAAATAAAATAAAATAAAAAAACCTAAGATTTAAAATTACAAAGACATGAAATAAAATAAAAGGGACAAAGTTTTGATACAAGCTAGTTTGTAGCCAATGGCTACAACTCTCATTAAAAAAATTAACACAGCTGCATATTTTGAAAATCTAATCATTGAATTGCATGTTTTTAACACACATCAAATTTCATGCTAATTGGATGTCATTTATTATTCGATTCATAAATTCATTTTTTATGCATAATTTTAGACTACAAAAACTTGAAATTTAAACATTTGATTGATGACATAGGTCACATAGCTATTAATCTTTGATCTTCTAAAAATTTTGCAAGCATTAAGATATAAGAAGAAAATATAATCTAATAGTGAATTTGTCAAAATTGACATCCAATATTGGGTGGAGTTGTAGCCAAACTTTGCCCATAAAAAATCAGTTTACCTCCAAAAAACAATACACCAAACTGCACCACATCCCTCTTCCAGTTTTCTATACTTGGAAGAATGTAAACTTTAAGAAACAAATTTAGACAGAAGTATTACATACCAGGTGTCCTCCTTGAACCTTCATATCTACTTCGCTTTCTTCCATATTCCCCATCATAGTCTTGATCATATCGACCACGTGCTTCTCTTCTATAATAATTGTCTTTACTATCATCACTGTGTCTATGTCTCACCCTTCTGCTTTCACTTCTAGTGTCATCCTCCACGTCTCTTCTTTCACTACTTCGGTCATCCCTATCATACCTAGGACTCCTAGACCGAACACTATGGTAACTTCTTGAGGGTGTATCTGGAACCTTGAATTGGACAAGTCAGCAGAATATCAGTAATATTTCACATCATCAAATGTACTAGGAGCACAAATAATATAACCAAAGTGAACAACTAGATGAACCTGTTCAATGGTTATAGCATCAAGATATAATCAGATTAACCAAAGTACAAGCATATCCATTTTCCACTTGAATATCAATAACTACATCTATTATCTTATTAGATAAACCAAGTGAGCCACTAAAGCAAGTACATTGATAATAGCAGTTCATTTTTTAAAGACCCTTACAAGAAACACTCGAAATAGCCATATTACTCTTACACCAGATTAAGAACCATCAAAACCCCCAGCTATTCAAGTAAACAATGCTGTTGAACCAATGTACACAATTTTTTTTTAATTATTTTATATTAATAACTTCATTGAAAGAAGAAGAAAAAATACAGAGGGAAAAAAATCACACAGGCCATGTGCTAGAAGCAACAGGGGAAAAAAACTAAGTAACAATGAAAGAACAAAAATCAAGCATATCAAATAAAGAAATAAAAGTAAAAACACTTGTAGCATTTGCCCAATCAAACAAAGTTTGAAAAAAGAGAAGCTGCAACTCATGAATCGATCTTTCATTCTTGTCAAAGGTACGTGTATTACTTTCCCTCCAAATGAGCCACATAAGACAATGAGGGATCATTCTCCAAAGCACCTTAGATCTGAGTCTGTTGAACTTGTTTGACCAACATGCCAAAGTTCCATGACACTACGTGGCATGACCCAATGAACCCCAAATAGTGAACGCTCCATATTCCAAAGTTTGAAACCAATGTACATGATTGACTACATAGAATTGCAAAGACTTCCATAAGGCACAAAAAACAAATACACAAAGGCTTGCAGGATCAAGAGGCAAAGATGATGTTAATTTGAATCATGTAAGAGGTGTATCAATTTTTCCGTAATGCTAAGAAGTTCCAATGGTTCTAAGAATAGAATTTCAGACAAATACTTCCATATTTCACAATATGTTTTAAAAGGTTTCTTGAGCTTGCCTAAGTTTCTTTGCTATCACTCCTTTCCAAATTTTAGACAGGCCAATCATTCTTCTTTTTCTTTTTCTTTTTTAACTAGTGCAATCAAAATGATATCCATGTTTTCCCAAAATTAGTCATTAGAATGCTAGGAAAACCAAGTATTCAAGGGTCATGTCACACATCCAGATGTTGTCCATTAATAATAACAACAGTAAAAACAATAGTAGCAACAGAGCAGCAAAAAGAATAACAAAGATATAAGATTGACTTACATCTGGATGTTCACTAGAGTGACGAGTACGAGATGTATCATTGGCTTGTTCTTCTTGAGTCACAATACTTCCTACAATACAAGGATTGCAGAATTTTTGGCTTACTAAACATAGAAAATGAAAACTAAAAAGAAGAGTATCCACACTATAGAAAATGAACAAGTGAAATATGTATGCATCAATAAGGATAAATCAAAAGCCCATCAAACACGTTTAAAAGAAAGATGCAATCTTCATACTTATCATGATGCTAGAAACCTTGACATCAGTCACTATCATTTTTGGGAAGAAGGAGGGCAAAGAAGAAATCAACATTCATATTCAAAACTCCAAAGGTAATACAAAATGGCAAAAAAACTTTTTTGATCCCAATATTTTGGTCCGATTTTCAATTTGGTCATCAAGTTTCACAACTTTCATTTAGTCCTTATATTTTTTAGCTTGTTATCATTTTGGTCCCTACATTTCACGAATGGAAAACACCTATGGGGCAAACAATAGTTAAGTTTATAATATTAGGCATTTTCTGTAAGTGATATGGTGACAGGGACCAAAACGACAACAAGTTTAAAACTATAATCACCAAAATGAAAGTTGTGAACACTTGATGAACAAACTGAAAATAGGACCAGAAAGGTGTTTGTGCCTACAAAGATTAAGGAAGGATTTGATACAAAACCTTGATATTACTTTCCAAAGAAAACTATCAAATGTAAACCAATCATATGATTCTCTTTTGAAGTGAACTTCATCATAAATTTGAAAATACCCAAGCACATACTAATGGGGTGCCACATGGGAGATCTAGAATGCCTCAAGAGAATCCTGTTGAACATAAACTACTGCCCAACCTTTAGGAGTCCTTGTTGTTTGTTCTTATCATTTCTACCAGATATCTTATCTTTATTTGAGTAGTCTTATTTATCTAGTTATCTTATCTCTATTTGAATGTTTGAATAGTTGCTGAATATATCTCCAACTAGGAGATTGTGGTAAGTAAATGTTGATGGCATTAGGCCAAATATTGATGAATTTACTATTGCACTATAGTTAGTCTTCCACCCAAAGGATGTTTTTTATCAAATTCCATCTATGTTCCTATCAACTTGCTATCAGTGCATGGCCACCAACGAGGATCGTATTGAGATTAGAGGCAAAAATGCAAGAGCTGAAAGAAAGTGTGCAGAAGATGACAACTGAGTCTCAACCTCTTGGCTCATCCATGCGTAAAATTAAGGAACTATTTTATCAATCTTAGGACAAATCAGCCTCTCATTCACCCCAGAAACCAAAGGAGCATGGGTCTTCATCGCAGAGTGGAGAGATACACTCTCCATTGGCCAGATTTGAAGTTGCGAGACGAGATCATCCTCATCCTACCAAGCTAGATTTTCCTTGGTACTAAGGCGATGATCCAACAGTATGGCTCGATCACACGATGCAATATTTTGACCACGCGATGCAATATTTTGACTACCAAGGAACGCCAAAAGATCATAAAGTCATTTTGGCTACTTTTCATTTGGAAGGGGAAACAAAGTAACAAACCAATGGTGGCAATGGAGAAGAAGGTGTATTGCAAGGAGAAGATCAAAGTCACCTGAGCAAAATTCAAAAGGCATTGGTGGGAGCATTCATGGGTGGACTGAAGAAAGACATTGCTTCAGAAATTTGGATGTTCAAACCCAAGACACTCACAGCGGCTATTGAGTTGGCTAGAATCAAGGTCGAGAGTGTGGATAGACAATGACAACAAAACAAGGCAGACAAGCCACAAATAAACACAGCAGCCTTGTCAGTACAAAGTGCCAATCCAACCAACACACCTGGACCAACAAGTCAAACAACTAGAACTAGAAGTACCAAAAAAATTCCTTGGGGGGAAATGCAAAGGCGAAGGGAGACGGGCCTATGCATCAGTTGCAACGAGAAGTTCACACCGGGACATTGCTGGGCAACTTCATAAGCCTTTCTCATTAAAGCTTGTCCACTAAGAATTCTTAGAAGGCGGTGGCTATAACCAAAAGGAAGAAGTTTCAGAGGTATATGACAACCACAAGGACGAAGCTCCGCTAATATCTCTTCATGCAATTGCACGTTGCTCAGGACCCCAAACCATGTGGGTCAAGGCTAAGATTGGGAGAAGAGAGCTGGTCATTCTCATTGACAGTGGTTCAACTCTCAATTTTTTTGTGCACTGGAAACTTGCCCAATCACTTCACTTGGCTGTCACACCTATTCCTGAGTTCAAGGTAATGGTAGCAAACAGAGAAAGCCTAGTCTATCAAGAGATGTATGAGCAAGTTTCCATTACAATCCAAGGATTTACATTTTCCACTACTATGCATTCCTTACCACTCATGGGATCAGATTTGGTGTTGGGTATACAATGGATGGAGTTGCTGGGACCAGTGGAGTGTGATTGGAAAAAAAATGACAATAAAGTTTCTATGGAAAGGTATCACATATGTCATTAAAGAATTTTCCCAACCTATAAAAGGCAATGCCTTTAAATGGGATGAGTAAGAGACAAACTATGAAATGGCTTTTCTTTAGCAAAATGGTGAACATATTGGAATCCTTAAATGCAATTAGCTATTTGAAACAATACCAAAAAATAAAATAAAAAGTTACCTGTTGTTTCACGATAACGCCTACTAGTATGATTGCGTGTAACACTATTTGCATTACTTCCTACTTCATCTAATCCAGAGGATTCAGAATTCTCTTCTTCCTCTATAGACGAAATAACAGAAGTAACTTTTTCTCTTGGGGCCTTGAATCCACCTTCAACCTTAGACTCAGCTCGTTTTGCAATCGCAAGGACATCTAGCCCTGTCAGGTCGTAAATTTAAATTCATTCACATAGTCATAAATAAGAACTGCCATTGCATAGAACATTATTATAGCACAGTTAGAAATTAAGCTCACCTAAAAGCGATTTTCTCTCCGGAGCTCTATACACCAGTCTATCCTTCCCAGGAACAATCAATCCTCCGAAGCTAGCCTTCTCAGGCTCCAATGTATCCATTGTCTTGTTCACATCTATAAATCCAACATCATCTCCGCGTTTCTAATCGCAACAAACAATAACACCAACAGATTAAAACACAACGCTCAACCCTAAATGGAAACTAACTACAGACTATATAAAGCTATAAATTTCGTGAATCTAATACTAACCTCCATTGTTAATCAGCTAAGAATTCTAACAATCAAACACCAAACAAACAAGTTCCACCTGCATATATTGCAAAACATGAAATCAAACACCGATAGAGTAAAGAAAGATTATCTACAAAATTCACCAAATGGTATATACTTCAAATTCAGACTATGATCAATAATTTCACAAACAACTTACTAGCTTCTGATAATTTGAATCGGAAAATGAAATTTTATAGGTATCGAAATTACAGGGAGAGCGGTTTGGCGTACCTGTAAAAGTTTCTTAGGCTTGGTGAGATCAAGGTCCTTCAGTTCGAGTGGTTTTTTTTCTTTTTCTTTTTTTTTTTTTTTTCTTTTAAAAGAGTTGAAGAGGAAGAAGAGGAGTTGGTGTTTTAGAAATGGCACTCGACCGACCTAGGAGGACACTTGTTGGCGGCGGAGTGACTCCGATATCATCTGTGAATCAAAGCGATTCAACACGAATCCGGATATAGTCCGCTTGCCCCGATCTTTGAAATACTTTTCTTTTTATTTTTAAAACTAAATCCGAAATAGTTATTAGATGTTTTTACTTTTTGGATATCAACAAGGGGTCGATATGTCCGAGTGGTTAAGGAGACAGACTTGAAATCTGTTGGGCTTCGCCCGCGCAGGTTCGAACCCTGCTGTCGACGATATTCTATTTTTTTTCCATTTTGATTTTTCCTCTAAAATTTTATATGCTTCCTATTGAAAATTTTAGAACTTTTTGTTTCTTTTTCTTCTTCTATTGACTATGTCTTACTTTTTTCTTTTATAGTATGAGATGTTGCTGAAAATGGTAGTCAATTATTGGTATTTGTGTTTTTTTTTTTTAATCTAAAATTTTATAAACTTCCAATTGAAAATTTTAGAACTTTTTGTTTATTTTTCTTCTTCTATTAAATATGTCTTACTTTTTTTTTCTTTTATAGTTTGAGATGTTTTGGTATTTGTGTTTTTAGTATACACTATAGACTATAGTTCACCATTGGGAAAAATCTTCACTCTTATTGTTTCTCTCATTGTTAGGGTCCGTTTGGTTAGAGGAATGAAAAAGTAGGAGAATATGAAATTAGTAAGATGATGGAAAAGTGAGAAGACAAAAAATGTTTAATTTTCTCTCGTGTGTGTTTTGGTTGGAGGAGTAGAAAAGTCAGAGGGTGGAAAACTCTTCTATTTGGTTGAAGAGAAAAGTAAGAAAATAGAAAATGTAGTTTATATAAATTGACTCTTATGCCCATGTTACATAATATGTAAGAAATAATTTATTTGTATGCATTAAATAATATAAAAAATAACACATCAATAATATAAATTTATATTATTTTTCTTTATTATTATATATAATATAATCTAATATATATACTATATTATGATATTTTTCTTTTTAGGAACATATACTATATTTTAAAAATGTGGGCAAAAAACACTATTCAACTAGATTTTAATACATTCTTTACTTGGGCAATAAAATACTATTCAACTAGATTTTAATATATTCTTTACTTGAGCAACAAAACATTATTCAACTAGGTTTTAATACATTCTTCACCTGGGCACCAAAACACACTGTTTGACAAATATTTAGATTTTCTTCATCTGGGCAACAAAACACATTATTCAACAAATATTTATACAATCTTCACCTGTTTCAAAATATATTTATCAACAAACTATATATATACATTCTTCCACTAGGTAGCCAAAGTAGTCATGTTGAACATCAAATGATATTAATTATATTTATCCATAGCATAGTGCAAGTCAAAATATTACATTATCTTCTACTATCTTAACCAAAATACAATGTCATCAAATATTGCTAATTTCATAATATACAACATTTAGTCCATCAAAAGACAGCAAAATGTTAAGTTGCATTTGATTAGTATTATGCAACTTTAACTACTACCACACGTCACTTTACACACCATTTCATCTAAATGTACCCAAAGTCAATTGACAATTATCCATCCTGAAAGGTTCCATAGCATATATCACCTTTAATTATATTTGTCGGCGTAACTCATTAGTTGGCACACCAAAAAATACTCTCATTTTGAATGAATTTTTAATTAGGAATAGCATGGCATCAAGTTGCATGTTCGACAGTATTCCTACCTAGACATGGCAAAACGGTCGAGTCGGGTCAGGTCGGGTTAGCCCGTATTTTTCAAACAAGTTTTTTTTTTTTTTTAATTACAAAAACAAATCAATGACAACCTGTTTAGAGATAATGAACAAAATCAATTAAGCAAATGAATTGCACTTCATGCCACTTGTTAATATCCTTCCAATTCTGACAATTTTGAGCATGACAAAAATTATTTATAGTCATAAATTCATGATGGAAAAAATCTTCAATGTTAATAGTTCACTATCAAAATTCTTATAATTACAAGTTTAGATCTTCAAAAAGAGATAGATCTTAAAACAAACAAAACAAGTAAGCCAGCAAAGTAGCAAGTTATCAGTTTTCTTAAGTGCACATGTTCATTTTGCACTTAAAATAATAGTAAAGTTAGATTACTTAGAAAGATAAACTAAATAAAAAAAGATTTAAAAATAAACATAACATATTAAGTAAAGAAGAATAAGTAAATATTTTATAAGAATTACACCTCAATCTCAATCTACTCAACATTGGTTGTAGATTCAGTACTACAAATATTCATACTTGCAAATAGTGACTCAAATTAGCCAATTTTGTCAGCATCTTCATCTACAATACAATATTTTAATATAACTTAATGTACCATGAAAGCAAATCAATAAAGAATTAAAACTGTATATTTTATGATTATGAAAAAATTAAATTACCTTCAAATCCATATAGCCGACTTTTAGTATACAATGTAGCTTTTACATTCTCAGGTAAAAGACGTGATTAATACGGAGTAAGAATTTTTTTTTCCCAGTGCTAAAACTTGATTTAGAAGCAACACTGATTATTGGAATGCTTATGAGATCTCGTGCCATTAAAGAGAGCTCTAAAAACCGATTGTAATGCTCTTTCCACCAAGAGAGAACTTCCAACTTTGAATTTTTCTTTTTGTTAAGTCTAGGCTTTTCTAAATACAAGTCCAACTGAGATTTTTTTGTTTTGGCACCATGACCACTTTCATAATAATCAAATTCCTAATCATTAAAAAAAATTGCAATGAAAAATAATACAACACAACATTACAATCTTTATTATTAAAAAAACATAGCACAACATATACCAAACAAAATGCAATTCACTTACATCATCTTCCTTATCTTCATCATCATCAGGATCATCCACAGCACTGCTAGTATGACTAGAACTCCCAACACAATTGATGAAACATTTGTAGTGGCCATAAGCTTGGGGCATTCATATTATGAAAAAAGCTTACACAATGTAGTCTCAATGCTCTCCACCTTCATTTCAGCAATATGCTCAATTGGTTCTATTTTCTCGAAAATAAAGTCCACATAATTCAACTTATACCTTGGATCAAGAACAATGGCACAAGCTAGCACCACACTATAACAATCTCAATATTTGTCAAATTTACATTTTATCTGTTCTGCCATATTACTGATAAATGAATCTTGGCTTCCCATTTCTTTAAGTAAGAGTAATTCAATTTGAGACACTCTTTGAAAATATAGATTTGTTGTAGGGTAATTAATTCCAGAAAATAGGGTTGTAATGTCATTGAAACGTTTCAAAAACCGAGTTATCCTTTCAACTATATTCCATTCATCCCTTGATGGACAATACTTGAAATTAACATCTTCTTCTGCTAAACGGTTCACCACAAAACGATATCTCATAGCATTGTCAATCATGTCATATGTTGCATTCCATCTTGTACACACATCTAAACGTAAACCCTTTGTTCTCTTCATACCAACTATCTTGGCACATTCATCAAATCTGCACATTATACTCTTTGATCTTTGATCTTTTAAGATATTTCATTATTTCTCGGATCTTAATCACCGAGTCATCTATTACTTTCAATCCTTCTTGAACAATAAGATTCAATTTATGAGCACCACAATGCATAAGGAAAAAATACCATCACATAACAATAAACCCCCCTCATTAAGCTTTTTTCCTTATGAAATTTTGGCAATTATCATTATTAGATGCATTATCTAAAGTAATGGAAAATATTTTCTTCTCAATACCCCATTATTCCAAAAAACTTAAAATTTTCTCCGATAAAAGAGTTCCATATGTGGAGGTGACATATGACAAAAATTCAAGATGATGTTTTTCAATTCCCAATTCTCATCCACATAATGTGCCATAAGACAAATATATCCCTCACTTGTAACAGAGGTCCATAAATCCAAAGTCAAACATATTCTACCAGGAATTAATTTCAACTTATTTTTAACATCATCCTTCTCTTTCTTGTAAAGTTTTAGAACATCAGCTTTTAAAGTATTCCTAGAAATATATTTAACATCTGAATTTAGATAGCTGAAAACTTTTCTAATGCCCTCATACTCAATAAAGCTAAATGGTAAATTATGTTTAATAATAGCCTCTGCTAACATCTCACGAAACTCTTCTAGAGTTATCTTGTTTTGTAACACCCTACCCTCTTCTTCACCATCTTATTTTACTTCATTTCGTTTTAAGCATTTGAGAGGATAGTGATGCAAGTTTAATGTTTCATGATGACTATCTGCAACAATAACAACAACAACAACAACAACAACAACAACAATAACAAAAAAAAAAAAAAAAAAAAACTCACACCATTGACACATAGCCTTACTTAACCCTTCTTCATTAATAGGCAATTTCAAAAAGGCGTAAATGCACTTTTAGTCCTTACAATTTGACGTTTTTCCATTTTAGTCCCTACATTTTATTTTTTTCACTTTTAGTCCCTAAAACCAATTTACGCGTTCCATTTTAGTCCTTTCCGTCAGTCAACTGACGGAAATAGCTGAGATGGCAACCGGAGCAATTAAAATATTATAAAAATGCCACATCACCCATGACACGTCAGCATATAAATTTTAAAAATTAATTTATTAATTTTAACTAAATAATAAAAATAAAAACAGAATTTTTTTTTTGAGAAACAATAAAAACAGAATTAAAAACTAAAATTCAAATCAATTAACATCTAAAAAGTTCTTGAACAAGAACACCAACCCAAAAATTTTAAAACCTAAAAAATTAACACAAGATCCAAACCTGAACACTATTCTCAAACCGGCCACACAATTTTTCTTTTTTTCATCTCAAACTCAAACTCTATTCTCTCATCTCAAACTCAAACTACACTATTCTCTCATCTCAACCAACCCAAACAAAAAAAAAAAATCTCAACCCAGAAAAACACATCTCAAACCCAGCAAACCCATCTCAAGAAAACCTAGATCCGATGGCTGGAGCACCCAATTGGCTCGGAGCTTTGCGGTGTCACTGGGCTTGAACGATTTGACTCCGGCGATGAGGCCAGAAGCTCCGCCGCCTAGAGCTCTGAGGAGGTAGCCGCAGCCGGTGAAGAAGTTGAGGTTGTCGCTGAGATTACGGCGACTTCGGCGAGCTTCTTCGTCGAAGAGGTATTGAGGGGCAGTGGGGAGTTGGTAGATGTTGCGAACTGGGATCGAGACTTGGGTCCCTTGGTACGGGCCTGGGTATTATTCGGGTTGGGTTTCCATCGGAGAGAAGAGCTCGTCAGCAGGGAGCATAGCCTCTGAATCTGGTTTTGTTTGAGTGGGTTTGCTGGGTTCAACTTGCTTGAGATGAGTTTTTCTAAGTTTGAGATTTTTTTGTTTGGATTGATTTGGTACTTTGGGGTTTTAGGATTTGATGATTTTTTTGGGTTTGAGAAAATGGTGCCTTTGAGATTTATGATTTTGTTTTTGAGCTGAAATTTTTTGGGTTTTTTGTGTGTTTGTTTCCTAAGAAAATTTTTGGGTTTTGCTAGTTTGTTGATTGGGGAAGAACATGATATTCATGTGCTGGGAAAGAAGAAATGTTCTTACGAAAAAAATTTTAGATTAATGTTCTTTGTGTTTTGAAATTTGAGTTTGTGTTTGGTTCTGGTTTGAGCTCTTGTGTTGTTGTTCTTTTGTTGAATGTTTTTATGTTAGATCTAAATTGGGTTTAATTTTAAATTTGTGTTCTTGGTTTGATTTTCTGACTTATTTTTATGTTTTAAATTTTGTTTTTATGTTTTTTAATTTTGTTAAAATTAATAAATTAATTTTTTAAATTTATATGCTGACGTGTTGTGGGTGACGTGGCATTTTTATAATATTTTAATTGCTCCGGCTGTCACCTCAGCTATTTCCGTCGGTTGACTGATGGAAAGGACTAAAATGGAACGCGTAAATTGGTTTTAGGGACTAAAAGTGGAAAAAATAAAATGTAGGAACTAAAATGGAAAAACGTCAAAATGTAGGGACTAAAAGTGCATTTACGCCTTTCAAAAATTCAGTCCAAACTGTAGAAGTGTGTTGTTTTTTTTTTTTTTTTTTTTTTTTTTTTTTTTTTTTTTTTTTTTTTTTCCCGAAACTCTTTTTGGTTTCTTAAACTTTGATTTTGAATTAACTCTTAAAAATGGTGAAGGATTAGTAGAAGTATCCATAATTATAACATCATCATCACTTTCCAAATTTACATCCAAAGAAGCCGTTGTACTCTAACTATTAAAGCAAAATATATAATTAAAATTAAAATTCTAGTCTATTTAAAACATCTACAGAAATTGTGAACATAAGACATTCATCCAAATGACAATGAGTCAATGACATTTTCAATTTTTTCAACAATCAAACACAAACAATTAAATATAATGTTAGCAGAAGCAGAGTAATATACTATATTATTATTCCTAAATCATAAATTCATAATATTAAAAAATCAATTCAAAAACTAAAAATATTTAGGGATTTAAGAGAATGATGAAAAGGACTTAACTTACCTTCACCATATTTGATGATTTGTGGTTGTGCTCCTCTTAAATGGGTTAGCAGGTGGCGAGATCTAGGCTATGTTGCCTGTGGGTGGTGAAAGACAGAGAACTGAGAGAAGTGAGAAAGCAAAGTAGTGGAGAAGGGCAGAGGTGCGAGCTTTGACTGCATTGTGTGAAACTAAAAAAGTATGGAATGTGTGAAGAAGGGCAAAGGCCGGAGGCGCAAGAGAAAGAGTAGAGGAACTGAACTGAGGAAGCTTTGGGGCCCTTTGTGGTTTGGTTTGTCACATTTCAACTTTCAGGTTTATGCATTGTGCTTTTGGCTTTGGACAATGGACTACAGCTAGTATTGAATGAGATTTTTTTTTTTTTTAAATTGTTGTCTTGGCAGCCTTGTGTAACGTATTGTCTTGTTTCATGTCAAGCACTGAAACTTAGCTCTTATTGGTTGTGATAAAACTCAAATAGTCATTCTCTCATGTCATATCTCGACAACAATTTTAATTGTTTATAACTTTATATATACAATATATTGATTATTAGTTTTGGTACTTTGTTTTTTATGCACCTAGTATCAAGACGTTATTTAAATATTTTTTTAGCGAATTTTTTTAAACGGGTCAGGTCAGGTCGGGTCACGGCTTATTCAGGTTGGGTCGGGTCAGGGTCAACCCATTTTTGCTTCGAGTCAAAAAAATCGGGTTCATGATAGGTATTTTTCGGGACGGGTCAGAATTTTCTGACCCGTATTACCATGTCTATTCCTACCTTCACCAATTCAGAAAATTCTTCCTCCTCAAAGTAACAATGTGGACGTCCTCTCTCCATCATAGTAAGTCCCTCCTTAGAAATCTTATTTCCTTGCCTTATACTTGCTGTCATATTATAAATTCCGAATTAAAAAAAGTCCATTTGTTTTTCAAGCATTTCAACCATTTGAATTGGTTTTTTCGTCTTTTTGGATGACATCTCACATGAGTAAGAATAAGAGTCCATTAGAAAATATGATTCAACATTTGTCATGCTAAACTCATTAAAGCCATCAACATTTTCTTCCAAATTTATGCTATCCTCTTTTTCTTGCTCCCATCGATGAGATTTTTCCTTTGAACCTATACAACCTTCACCATTTGCCATATCCTTGGAAAACAAATCAAATAGCTTCTCATAATGTTGAATTTGAATTTTTTTTTCTCTCTCTCCTTTTTTTAGCAATTGGGTTTGTCTATAGGAATACAATACACTCTTATTAATATTATTATTATTACAACAAAGTACCAATAAAATGTACTGACTTGTTCTAAAAAATCATTTCATGATATCAAAATAAATATAACTAACCTCTATTAAAGGTTCTCACACTTCAACTTCAGCCTTAAAAAATCCAGTAATTGGATTCCATGCAAATCCATTCAAGTTCATGAAAAGGTCATAACATGATGGAAAGTACCTTTCAAAGTTTTGATGCGATTTTTGATGATACTTTTCTCAATTGCATAACCGAATATTGCAAACACTTTTTACACATATTAGAGCAAGCATGAGAATTCCATGTTTGATTGGGTCTATTTCCATTGTTTTGTTCCTCCAACATGACATTAAGTAAAAAGTCATCTATGTCATCAATTCATCTCATGCTTTGCTTTAGGCTCACCATCAGTTGTTATCTTTTTCAATATCTTAAACATCTTTAAAGACTGCATGTTAAACATATTATTCTTTACAATATTATTACAAAGATTACATGCAACTACTACGAACAAACCAATAACACAAAATAAGACATAGCATTATATTACAACAAATAAACTAGTAATTGAATTTTCTTCTAAAAAAAAGTCTAATTATTGAATAAAACATTAATAGGGCTACGATAATAGTTGTACAAAAGCAACAAAGTTAAATGTTCCGCAACAGTGCATACAAAACAACTATTACATTGAGAAAGATACACAAAAGCAAGTCAAATCCCATAACACAATGACTAAAATTATTGATCATGCAATACATAATCATTCTACATTACTAGTCCGTAATATTGCTCCTTTTCTAACATCTACATCACTATCATTTGTATTATTTCTAGCTTCATTATGTATGTCACCATTCGAGATCTCTTGATCAACTTTTATAATCAACCTTTCATTCAGATCCACTCCCATAAAATAGTTGTGTACAACAAGCCAAGATAATCTCAATAAATATATTAGAAAATCATTTCTTTAACACACCAAATGTTCTTTCAATGACATTGCACAAAGAGGAATGTCAATGACTAAATATTACCTTAACATTTTTTGGGCCACATACTAAATACTCTTTTAAATAATAACGTACACCCATGTATGGCGCGATAAGTCCACTTCTCAGCATAAAGCTCACGTCTACTAGATAATATTTGCCTATTAAGAAAATAAGTTATATAACTTAGCATTGTATTTATAACTTAACATTACTTTGGGGATTATAAGTTTTTCTTCCCTACTTAAAGCGTTTTTAATTATCCTTGAGTTAAAGGTAGTCCCTTCCCATCCAAGTAAAATGTATGTAATCTCATGTCAAAATCACATGCTGCCAATACATTTTGAGTTGTGTATTATTTCCTCTCTTGATATCTAGGCGCATCTTTTGATAACACTTTTACACGAATATATGTCCCGTCAATTGTCCCTACACAATCTTGGAATCAAAACAATCTATTAAATCAATAATTCTTTACTCATATTAGAAAAAATTTCCATGTAGTTGCTTGAAAATATGTTTACCTTAAAGTGTGGGTAAAATCTATGACTTTTTCATTTTTGTGGGGGAACCTCTGCCCCATTCGATTGTAGAAGAAATTTTTATTTTCCAAGTAAATGACTGCTCTCAACACATTGTGAAAATGACCGCTTATAGTTTCACTAGAATGACGGAAGAAAAAGGAAATTGTACGAATTCTCTCATTATGTGATAAAATGTAAAGAAACTCGACTACTTACTCTTTAATAGAAGAATCCTTAATGTCTTGAAGTTGACTAGCTCCTCAAAGAATTTCACACAACTTAGCAAAGGCATAAAGCCCCATTCGAATTATGTCTCGACGTTTCTCACCGCATCTAAGTTGACTCATTAGTTCTTGCCAAATGTTTTATTTCCCCACTACTTTGGATACCCTATCCACATAACATGGATTACAGTATATGCCTACCATCCATATTATATGCACCACATGTACAAGAAGTTGCAAAACTGCTACATCTTGTCTTCTCTACCAATCAATCAAAAATTGCAAACTAAATTGGTTCAATTCATGAATATTCCTTAATTGATCTTGACAATTTTCCTTCCAACTCTTACTCATATCTTCTAGTGGACTACTATCCCAATTAGTTGGATTATCCATCTACCAAAGATTCATCACAAGTAAGGAATAATCAACACATTAGTCATAATAATTACAAATCAAAGCACCTTACCTTTGTATCTTAGTTCCAATCATCCCAAACATAACTAGCAAAGAGACAGTATAAAAAGACTATTACACATAACTAGTCATGTAAAATAAACTACTTATCTATATATATAATAATAGGTGAAGTAGAGAGAGTGTGGAATTGAATTCTAAATTAGAACTCTAATTGTGTGCCACGTGTACACACCAAATTAGAGTTTTAATTTTGTGCCATGTGTCTAGAATCTAAAATTGAAGTTGAATTTTGCATCATGTGGCTAAATGTATGTGGGCTCATTCTTATTAAAATCACTTCTATGTATCGGGTCAAGTAAGTTACTGTGCTAATTAAGTTTTTTCTTGATTTTGTAGTCAAACGTGAAAACCAAAGATATTAATATCGGTGATAAGAACTTGGTTTGGGTACATTACATAATTTCCAAAAAGATAAATGTATGTGGGCTCATTCTCATTAAAACCACTTCTATGTATCGGGTCAAGTGAATTACTGTGCTAATTAAGTTTTTTCTTAATTTTGCAGTCAAATGTGAAAATTAAAGAGATTAATATCGGTGATAAGAACTTGGTTTGGGTACATTGCATAATTTTCAAAAAGATAGCAAAACCAGAGTTTGCATCTTTGTTATAAATTGCTTACAAAGTTTGCATCTTTACATTTGCACTGAGTTTCGAATTAAAGTGCTTTCTTCTTGGTTCTGACACTGAATTTTGTTTACTATTCACTTACAAAGTTTGCATCTTTACATTTGTTATAAATTGCTAATATGTGATTAGATACACATTATGCCTAAAATTCACTATCCTTATATTTGGCTTTTTGTTCAGGTTTGGCACCTATAACAATGAAGAAAGCACTGCTGTGGACCAATGGATGATACTTTTTGCAGGCTGCAAAGAAACTTAGTGATCAATGGAATCTCACGCGAATTGGAGAGGACCCGGCTGTAGATGTCTGGATAGTAGATGTGAGTCACTACGTTTTTAAAATTTTCAGTGAAGGTAAAAGTTTTGAACAATATAAATTTTTCGGAGAGAGATTTATTATTCTATATTTACGCAAGTTTGGTTGCCTTCTTGGAGTGGATCACTCCACCCTATCTTTCTACTGGAATTTTTTTATTTAGATTGTTACAATTTAATCCGAAATTTTATTTGAATTTTCCTATTGTTGTTATTATCATATATTATCATTTCAATTGTTCAATTAGAATCTGAAATTGGAGTCCAATTTTACTATACACATGTACAATCTAATTATTTTTAATTTTGCTATCATGTGTAGAAGCCAATGAGATGAAATTAATAACACATTAAACACTCATACTTTGGGAATCGGTATTACCAATCTAAATCTATTGGATCTGTTTCGTGATAATACAACTATGAAGGATGTATAAAAACATGCACAAACCCATCTTTCTATAAAAAGATATTGGAGAGAATTTCTTTTATCAGCCATAGAACTTCAGAGATTTTTTTTTCACACAAATGTTCACCATGTTATAAAATGACCAATTGTAAAACTACAAAATGAGTACAACTCTGAGGGTTTTTTTTTTTTTTTTTTATTTTTAAATTTTTTAAGCTACGAAAATTTCAATCACCAATAGAGATTGAAGATTCAAAAGCGTGAATGGATCTTTTGGATAAACATTTTCACCAAGGTTCATCTTTCTATGTAAAATATATATACTACTAAGTTTTGTTAATGAAATTTTCTGGTTAATAATATGAATTTAGACTTAACTGAGTATTTTAAACATGAATAAACTCATGATTAATAATATATTCATTCCCGTGCAGTAACACGGGGCTACATACTAGTAAATAATAATACATATGAAAATTATTATGTACATCTATTTGTAGAAAGCTTATTGAAATAAGTCTATATATAATATGAAACATAACCAAAGACATAAATCTTAATCAACATGTGCTACTCTTGCCACTAACACTTGAACTAATAAATCAAAACTTTGCACCAACATATTCTAACAAGCAAAACTAATATTACATAATAAAAACCAACCACATCAAAGCAGATGAACCTCAAAAAATCCATATGGTCTCTTTCACTCATAAAACACAATCACAAATAAATCAAAACCTTACTCCAACGGATTCTAACAATCACAACTAATCCCAGATAATAAAAACCAACCTCATCAAAGCACATGAACGTTAAACAACCCACATAATCCCAGATGGGGTTTGCAAAAAACAAGAAATAAAAATAAAATTACCAAAGGATCTAAGTGTAAAAAAAAACTAAATAAATTAGAAATAAAAAACACAGATAATCTGTGTAAACAAAAATTGAGTAAAATGAACACAAAGAAAATGTACAAATGGCGTGCAACTTGATTCTAAGTCTTCTATCTGCATTTTCAATGAAAAATAAAAAGAGCACAGAGTTTAGATAAAAAATGAAAAAGAATAAAAAAAAATATATGGAAAAAACAAAAAAACAAAAACTCAAGAAAGAGGGAAAAAAAAAATTTAACATTAAAAACGGAAAGAGCGACAACAAGAAAGGGGGGAAAAGGGTCAGAGTCATACCTAAGATTCTCAGCTATAGAAGGAAAAAAAAAAAAAAAAAAATTCAGAGTCATACCTAAGATTCTCAGCTATAGAAGGAAAAAAAAAAAAAAAAAAAAGAGGATTAACAACTGAAAGAGAGAGTGATGTTAAGGATGAGGAAAAAAAAGAGAAGGTCATATCCGATTCTTGGCTAGAGAAGAAAACAAATAGCAATGAAGATAATAAAAGTGAGAATGACGACAAGGAAGAGAAAGGAAAAAAGAAAAGAAAAAAGAAGGTCATACCTGATTCTTGGATGGAGAAGAAAACAAAAGGCAAATAATATATTAACAAGAGAGCTAATGATGACAATGAGGAGGGAAAAAAAAAAGGGTCAATGATACATGATTCTTGACTAGAGAAAAAAAAAACAAAAAAAACAAAAACAAAAACAAAAACAAAAACAAAGAAGATTAATACCAATAGAGTGACAAGAAGAAGGGAAAAAAAGAGAAGATAAGCTGAGTCATTATTACCGTTGAGCTATGAAGAGGCTGGAGTTAAGAGAAGAAGATTGATGAGAGCTCTGTGGGAAAGTGAGAATTAGTTGGAGGTAGGTGAGAGTAAAAAACTGGAGGCACTTTTGTCTTTCATCAACAACAGGTGTTTTCATGCCTATCTTCTTTCTATTTCGAAGAGGCTGATTTTTTGTAGGCCCGAGTGGAAAATGCTTAGACCCCACCCAAAAATTTTATGTTCTTCCCTCCCTATTAAATAGCACTCGCTCCTTTTTTTCTCTCCTTTATTTTCTATCCACCTAATTGTATTTTCAACCAAACATACCCTAAAAGATGACATAAAACCTAACTTTAGGTAGGTGTAATTCTAGTCCAACCTTATTGAAAGTGGTAAACAAAAAACTACACACTATACATTATTTAGACCTCACTATTATTTGGTCATTAAAAAAAAAAAAAATCTTGAAATTATAGTTGTCACTATCTTTTGAAGGTTTAATCCTTTGCTACACGGCTCCATTTTATGTTATTTTTGTCCCTTTATAAATTATATGCGACATACAACAACTTAGAATCGAGAATTACTCAAAAAGATTGAGATTTAAATGAGAAAATCATGCTATAAATTGTGTTTCATATGTAAAAACCGAATGGAAAACTTGTAGTATCTCTCTTTATATCCATCCAAATCACACGTCATTTACTCCTACAAAACCTTTGAGATAAAGTAAGTCAATTGGTCAAAAACTCATCAAAGAGTTACTAGGAATGAGGAACCCAAATGTGCTATATATGATCATGCTAAAACTTCCAGCCCCCCTTCCAAAGGCCATCTATGATTTTGAAAGTCATGAAAAATAGCCTATGGCTATGATACCTATTAATGAAATGCTTATAGTATGGTCAAGCATCAATCTCATATAGTTTAGACACCTTAGTTTTTCATTGAGATGTCAAGTGTTGATGACACTTGTTTATGTGGCTATCACAAATATATATGTATATATATATATATATATATGTTAGGCCTATCAAAATTCTTATTTAAAAAAAAAAAAAAAACAAAACATATGGACCAAGCTCATGTACTTTTTCTAAGGGAAAATTTGGGATCCATGGATTGGAGAGTAAAAGAGAGTCTCTATCTTAGGTTTAATGGAGAAACTTTGAAAATGGGCTTGGGGTATTTGCAACACCCATCAGTCCATGAATAGCTCATTGTGCATAAAAGCTAAACACACATAAAACCCCTTTACTTCTATTGGATATATTTCATTCTTAGCAACCTCGAAATCACCATAGATGGGATACTCATCACCATTTAATGTTATTTTTTACAATTCCACCGATTTAGCAAGTCTTTGGGGTCATGTTTCCCTTAAAGCCATTAACCAAATAGGATTAAGCCAATTGAAGGGCCCAAACAACATAGAACCAAATCAACCCAACTTCTTCCATCAAATGAACCCATCATCATTAAATGATGATTTTACCTTAAAAGAAGATACCATATGGGATTAAGACAGCCAAATTGCCTCAAATGGCACAAAGCCAAAACAACCCACCTTTTTATGAAATCCATTGTTCAAGGCTCTAACTTAGCCAAATACTCATCGATCGAATAAGTCATTCTCTTGTGTGTGTGTGTTTGGGGGGGGGGGGGGTGTCTTTGCAGTACCTTTAAATTGCTACAAAAATCCTAAAAAAACTTCAAAAAAATAAACATCATCACCTATCTCACAAATATCACCAAATCTTCACGAGTTTCCATACAAAAGTTTGTGTTCAATACATTCAACAGATACTATGATAAATTTTCTATGTGCTTGAAAGCACAGACAAAAAGTTCATTTCTCCTTCACCACATCATTCCAAGTTTATCCACTATTGTGATTCAAAATTATATATTGTTGTACTTATTTCAAAATTTCATTTCCTTCTCTTTTGTGGGTTTGCTGGCTTAAGCATCATTCTGAGATGCACCGCTAGCCTTCTTCACTTTTTGTGTAGATGTGAGTAGCATCGCTCAAACCTAACTTAAGACATGTTTCAAGCAATTGATGAACTCTCATTATTTAGGGTTTTGGTGAAATGATTATGGAAGCTTGTTTGATAAAGAAGGATCTAGAGATAGAAAAATAGAGTTTTTTCCAACCTCTATTTGTGATCCATGCAAAAAGTAGGGTTGCACAAAAACAACCTGATTTCTCTATGCAAGACTCTCTCTCTCACAAATTCTTTGAAAGCCTTTTTTATTTTTATTTTCTTGATTTTATAAAGAAAAATAGTGTAGGAAATTTAAATTTTCCTCTCATTCATCTTTCTCAAGCGTTTGAACTCATGTTTATCTTCTATGGTCATTTGGATAAGAGTTTGAATTGACAAATGAAGCCAAATTAAAAATCTTAAGATTCTAAATTAAAATGTCGTTTGACATTTGGGTTCTTCAGCACTTTGACTAAAATCCTAGTTTTTCTTAATTTTTGAATACTACTATGATTTTAACTTGATTTTCTAATCAATTTGAGGATTAGTACTAATTCCAAACCCTTTTGAAGCTACTTTAAGAACAGATTACTTCTAGAGGTAATAAGAGTTTTTAAAGTTCAAACTCATAATTTTTTATGGACAATTAATTAAGTATTCAAAAACCATGATTATCTAGATGATTTACCTCATGCATTGTGAGAGAGAGAGAGAGAGAGAGAGAGAGAGAGAGAGAGAGAGAGAGAGAGAGAGATGGGGAAGGACAAGTAAAAAATAATGATATTTGGAGAGAGAGAAACTAATATTTGAATAGAATAGTGATAGAGTATAGAGATCAATGTTGTTTATAAATAATAAATTAGTTAAACCTGACAAAAGCGGGGTTCTTAAACTTAATTTGACAAAAAATGCATTTAAGCTAATGTAAATGATCTTAAAATTTTTTACCTAGGTCCACCTATTTTCTTCCATACGGAAATAGATGAAAAGGGAAAGGGAAAATGTTCTTAGTATATATGCACACTCACATTAATGCAACATTGATAAAAATTACAATTAATACTTATTTACATTTTATTTAATTAATTATAAAGTCATCATAGTTTATTGGGATTTTTTTAATATCATTAGCATGTAATGAATTGTGTGCATCTATCCTAATTTTTTTTTTTTTTTAGAATACTAAATATTTTTAACACACACACACGGAGAAAGTGGAGAAGATTTTTCAAAAAACTTACAGTGGTGTATATTCAAAATGGCATATTAATTTGTGTATATATATGAAGTCATCATAGTTTATTATATTATGAAGTCTCATAGTCTATTGGGATTTTTAAAATATCATTAGCACATAATTAACTATGTGTATCTATCCTAATATTAATTTGTTGATATAACGTTTTATGGGTACAATGAAAACAAATAAAATATTGATTCTTATATAATAGGGTTATAAGAGTTTTTGGGAGAAAATGGGTTTTTGCCATTTCTTTTTAAAATATCTAGTAAAATGCCCCATGTCTGAAACTAATTAAGAAAATGCACCTGTTTTGAAACTCAATTTTCTAAAAATTAAGTTTTAAATGTACAACTTGATTTTTGGAACATCGAGTTATAACGAATGTGGACTTAGAAATTTTTCTTTTTGGAACTCGAGTTCCATGTAAAGTACTTGAGTTCATGGAACTCGAGTTCCACTTGAATTTTTTCAAGGAACTTGAGTTCCAAAATTTTTATTTTTTTAAAAAAAATTTCAGTTCGCTATAATTCGATTGTCCAAAAATCGAGTTTTAAATTGAAACTCAATTTTTAGAAAATCGAGTTTTAAAATATGGCCATTTTCCTAAATAGTTTCAGATATGGGGCATTTTGCTAATTTTTTTTTTTATAAAATAAAAATTATAAAAATAAATAAAAAAAAAAAAGAGCAAAAGCCCATTTTCACCAGAGTATTTGACATGAAATTATCAATTATTTTCTTTCATCTTTCTTCTTAAGCAAACAAAGAAAATACATATTTATTTTCTATTATTTCACTTTTTCATCTTTTCTAACCAAACACACATAAAAGGAAAATATAAATATATTCTTTCCTTCCACTTATCAATTATCTCTCTATTTTTCATCATTCCTACCAAACATACTCTAAATGCCCAACATTGTGAGAGCAACATGATTAATTAAATACTTCCATGAGAGAAACATTTACTCTTTAATTGATGAAAATAAAAATTATAAGGATTATCTATACTATTATTTAAGGGGCTTTATTTGTTTGGATTCCTCATTTTTAGTTCAAAAATACCCCTACACTTTTATGTTTAAGTAAAGACAAAATTAAAGGGCAATCCAGTAAAAATGCAACTCTAAATCCCATTAAAATATTGCCTAAAAAATAGGACAACTCTCATATTAATTTTCAAATTGATTTATTCACTTATAAATTAGATTTTCAAAATAAAAATTATATATATAATAAATAAATAAAACACAGTTTTTTTTCTACAAAATAAGACCACTAATAAAAAAAAAAAAAAAAAAAAAAGACATATCGCACGCGCGAAGCGCGTGTGATGAGACTAGTTTTATATTTACAAATTTAATTGAATGTAGTTTCACAATATGGTTTCTAGGGACAGACAACCACAGTTACTTGCTACTGGGGCCTAAGCCCATGCGTACTACTGAACGGGCTGGCGCGCCCACCCAATCAATTTTAAAGTTCTCTAAATTGGGCTCTCCACCACTTTAAAAGGGCCACTCTTCTTGGAATCTAGTTGTTTTACCTTTGCATAATTTCTTCTCCCTTGAGGACTGCCTTTTTTTTTATTTTATTGGCAAGACTATTTGTAAGTCTCTGCTTTGTTCCTGTCCTCTGTTTTGTGTACCAATGACTGTTATGAGGTTATCTCTTATACTTTGACATTAGTATTTTTTTTAAAAATAAAATAAAATAAAGCTCAAAACTTGACTAGATCGAAGTAATCAGGAGAGCACTTTTGACATGATCGAGTTTGAAAATACATTTTACAACATGTAATTGCAATTTTTAAAAAAATGAGGAGAATATGAAAAACATTATTATTACAAGTCCATATTCTTGAGGAATATGGATAAATTTTAAATTACAAAATATAGCTACTTAATTGCCACAAAAAAAAAGAAAAACAAATGTATAACCAAATGATGGCCTGAACAGCTGATCCACTTGCAAAAAGAATTCCTGGGCCTTGGTCCACAAAACGTTGGCTTTTCAAATCTCTGTACCGTGGCCTAAACAAAATTCTGATTTCCAAAAATCACCAAGGGACAAAAGAATTGCCCAGAAGAAAATCTCAGTACAAAATGACCAAGATTTTTGCATATGGTCATGATATCACTTTCTCACGTTCCAATCCGATCAATATTTTCCGAGACAGTTTTCATTCTAGGCCGAATCTCAGGGTCTGCCTCTGTGCAAGCAAGGGCCACATGAAACACTGCCAAAACTTCTTTCTTGGCATGTACTTCTTGGAGCAACATAGGGTCTACCATATCTGACAATGGTTTTTCTTCTTCAAATCCCTTCCTAATCCACCTTACCAGGTCCGGAATTTCAATGGAGGTTGAAGTGGTTGGAGAAAGCTCTGGTGATTTCCCAGTTAGCATTTCAAGTAGCACAACTCCAAAAGAATAGACATCCCATTTTTGTGTAGGTCTACTTCCAGTTACTCGAGCCTCAGGGGCTTTGTAATTGTTTGTTTTCTCAGTTTGGACTGACTTTAGGTAAGGTAGAGCTCCACCAATGAAGCCACCAGAGGAAGATGGGTTATTGCCTGTAATGCTAATGAGTCTGTTAAGGCCAAAATCAGAAATGTGAGCTTGGTATTCATTGTCAATGAGGATGTTTGATGGTTTAATGTCACCATGGACAAATTTTCTTGGACTGCATTCGTGGAGGTAGGCCAAGCCTCTGGCTGCTCCCTTGGCAATTTTCAACCTTGTTGACCATGAGAGGCTTGAAGATGACTGACCACTTCTCCCTATAAGAATACATGTACTTTTATTTAGTACTATTTAGAGTTAATTGTATCAAACTGAAGTTACAGAGCCCAAACACATTGCAGGTAAATTAAAATTGTCAACAGTCAATAATTTTTGTTTTCCTTTTCTTCAGGAGTTTGGTAAGGTCTACGAGCTATGTGGGTCAAGCAAGTGAGACATGAGATGACTTGAGAACACAGAAACAGCAAGAAGAGACCATAAGGTCCCAACTCGTCAACGGAGTGACTGTCTTTTTTACGTAAATATCTTGTTATCAAATAATAAATATTTAATTACAGTAAACTATAATTTATAAATTTGAAAAATAAAAATATATAATAATTTATTGTTTTTTATTTATAAATTTTGTGATTATATGTATTTTTTTTTATATATATATTTGTGTACAAATTTATTTTATTTTAAAAAAAAATCATTTTAGGGAGTATTCACTATTCAATAGGCTTTAACAAAGACCAACAAATAAAGCCATTTTTTATATCCGCTACAAAAGTTTGTCTTTTTTCTGAAGCAAAAGCAACCTAGTAGAAAAGTCACATTGAGCAACCGCTCTCAAAAAAATAATCAAAAGCCGGTTTTGGATAATGTTCTCCAACAAGGATACGTTCCAGAATCTCGATATTAAAAAGAAAATGTCAGATAATGAATGAGGTAAAGGGTCTGCATGTGGCTACCCCAGCATTGAATCCATTGATTGAACTTATAACAGGAACTCATTGATTTTAATTATCCCAACCAACCATACTTTGACTGAGCCCGTAAAAGTACTCAAGCCCACATCAGTGCATCAATGCCAGCCCATCACCAGCATATTATCCACGTGGTCCATAGGTAGTAAAGTTTTGTGCCAAAGTAGTAAGTCCGACTAACAGTTAGCTGTAATTATGATCACTTAATCAATAATTCTACTTCTAGTTCATTGAATGAATGTGCAGATCGTATAATTATGGTCGTAGGGGGTTCCCCCATTCTATGTGCAAGAAACTATGATTAAATTGAGTGACCAAATGCAAAACTAGGGAGAAAGGTGCGGAAAAAGAAAGGAAGGGTAAACTGACCCATCATTTGGTGTCCAATATAATCAATGGTATTGGTAGGCCGAGCCCACCATGGGTGTTCGAAAACATCAATGCTTCCCTACTCGGACGGCATTATTGCCGAAGATAATCAATGCCCTATTTCAACCTCTCAGTCCTAATCCTAGGCCCTTTTCACAAAAAGCTCACATTACTTCGTTAATAATTTATTTTAAAAAAAATTTGATATTATTTTTATGAAAAATAAAAAAAAATAATCAAAATATTAATTATTTTTTTTATAAAAACTTTCTTTAAATAGATTATTAACAATACTTTAAAGACATTCATTAACATTTTTTTAAAACAAAATAGTTCTTAAATTTTGTTTTCATGGGTGTTTTGTTTTCAAGCTTTAAAAGAACTGAAAAGGTAAAAATAGAAAACATCCGACGAAATCCATCGTGAGTGGACACACACCCATTTCAACCTCTGAGTCCTAATCCTACGCCCTTTTCACAAAATAGTTCTTAAATTCTGTTTTATTGGGTGTTTTCAAGCTTTATAAGAACTGAAAAGGTGAAAATAGAAAACATCCGACCAAATTAAAGCGCTCCATCGTGAGTGATGGACACACCCAATTTCAATTCACAACGTATTATAGTCAATTCAAAAGTTATTAAAGTGATGAGAAATATCATGTCGAAAATATTTTTTTACCGCTTTACAATAAATTCTAAATTATATGTTATTACCGGAAAAAAATAATTTTAATAAGAAATTCATATTAAAACTAATAATAATTTATTATTGAAAATTTGTTATGAAAATATTATAAAAATATTATAAACGTAATGCTTAACAGTGAGAAGTGAACAATAACAATGAACAAAAATTCTAAAAACCACATTAAATTCTACAACTTTGATCACAATTATCCACTCACTATCATGGTAAAGAAAAATTAGTAGGTGCATATAAAGGTGACTTGCAGCTAATCAAAGTCTATCATGTAAAATACTTGTGGCAAAAGCTATGAAGTTTTATGTGGTAATAGAATTATTCAAGAATGGATCTATATAAAAGTAAGAAATACTTTATTCACAATATTTTCATAACAAACTTGAGATTTATTGGTGGTCCAAATTATAACTAATAATATCTTAGCACTGCTATAAAATAATAGGCAAATACCAAATAGTGTCTGTTATTGTTTTTCCAAAATAGTTGTTAAATTATGTTTTCAAAACTATTTTCCAGTTTTAAAAATAAGTGAAAGCGAACAGAAAACATCGGTCCAAATTAAAAATTCATGTTTTTGCTTTCAAACACATAACTGTGCTTGGCAGTTCCAAACAAAGCCAAAGTTTTCGCTAGTTTTTAAGGACCCTCCAAAATTTTCCTGTCGATACTGCACAGTACTTTATACCCATCCAAAAAAGAAATACCCAACATCCCTTTCCCAACCACATCCCAAATCCAAAACTACATTCTACAGTCTAAACAAGCAAGCAAACAAAGAAAGTGAAAAAAAAAAAAAAAACAACCCAACAAACAAAAAAACTAACAACAGATCCAAAAAAGTAAAAAGAGCAATAGAATTCGAAACCAGTACTCACCACGAAGAGCAGTAACCAGGTTGCCATTGGAGATGAAATCACTAATAAGCAGCTTCTCATCAGGAGCCCAATAATAAGCTCTCAACCTCACCACATTCGGATGCTTCACTCTCCCAATCGCCTGAACCTCCGCCGCGAACTCCTTATACCTCTGCTCTCCGCCCTCGCCCAGCCGCCGCACCGCCACCGGCACCCCATTCCCGAGCACCACCTTGTACACTATCCCCAGCCCACTCTTCCCCAACACGTAAGCCGAAGCTCTCAGCAACTCGTCCAGCTCAAACGTGAACCCTTTGTCAATCGCCACCAGCTCCCCTTCCCCTTTCCCAGCTCTCTCAACTCTCTCGCTTTCGTCCAATTCCGACCCTTCACTCTTGAACCCATTAGCGCACAAGCAAGCGCAGAATTGCGCTCTCTTTTGATTGCCGCTACCCAGTTTGCTTTTCCCAGTGCAGCTACAGCCATTAGCGTTGTCTTTCTTTTTCCAGTATATGTAGACGATCACCAAGCCAATGATGGCCACCGCAGCCGCGTCGGCAACTGAGATTAATATAATCAAACCGGGACTCAGCCCTTTGTTGCTGTTACTATTTTCGCCATTAGAAGAAGAATCTGGACTCGGTGTCGAGTCTTGTTGAGATTTACGGCAAGTTTTTTGTAACGGGAATCCGCAGAGGTTCGGGTTGTTGAGAAAAGCGGTTGGTCCTTGGTTTACAAACGACCCCGTTTGAGGGATTTCGCCGCTTAGGTTATTGTTTCGGAGATCGAAGCTCACTGTTACCGGTAAATTCCCGAGAGATTTCGGGAGTTTTCCCGATAAGTGGTTGTAGGAGAGATTGAGCGTGCCGGAGAGAGAGGAGAGCTGGCCGATATCGTCGGGGATTGTGCCGGAGAGATTGTTGCCGGAGAGGTCGAGTTGGAGGAGGTTTTCCAATTCCGGCCAAATTCCCGCCGGAATCTCGCCGGAGAACTTGTTTCTGGCGAGAATTAAGCGCTGCAACTGCTTGCAGTTCTTGAGGGACTCCGATATCGGTCCGGAGAGGGAATTGTTTGAGAGATCGAGGTTTTGGAGACGAGGTAGAGCACAGATCGAAGGAGGGAGAGAACCGGAGAGATTGTTACTGTAGAGGAAGATACTGTGTAGCGACGTGGCGTTGAAGAGCTGCGAAGGCAACGAACCGTAGAAGTTATTGTTGTGGAGGTTGAGTCGCCGGAGATAAACCAAAGTACCGAGCTCCGACGGAATGTACCCCCGGAGATTCTTTCCGGCGACGGAGATTCCGACGACTCGCGGGTCGGGGAATCCAGTGATGTTCATGCACGAAATGCCGGTCCAACGACACGGGTTGGCGTCGTTTTCGTTCCAGTCGGCGAAAGCCGTAGTGGAGCCGTCTTGATCGACGGCCGACTTTAAAGAGAGCAACGACAGGCCGTCTGGAGTGAGAGAAAGAGCGAGAGTGAACTGTAAGAAGATTATGAACACAGAGAAGGGACTGAGGTGGCTCTTCTTTTTCATTATTGGTGACGTGGCTGCCCCGGCTTGAGTGAAGCAATTGTTTACAGAGTGAAGAGAAAGAGAAGGGCAGATGAGATTTATTTTTTGAGTGTGTGGGGGGAATGGGTTTGGTTGGGAAGGGAGGCGGTATTTATGAGAAAGAGACTTTGGTTTTGGTAGGGGCCACGGTCCCGCCAAAAGAAGAGAGGACTAGCTAACGGAAAGGAAAGAAGGGAAGTAGAAGAAAAGCAATTGCAATTGCAATTGCAGAGAGGATAGAAAAGATTGTGTGTTATTGTTGGTTTGTATTATTGTCTCGAGTTATGATGGTGATTGGTGATTTTATTATGTGACTTGTTAGAGTGGAGAGTTAGGCCCGTATATTTTTGATGTTTCATGAAATTTCGCTCATTTTTACTTGTATTATACTCCTTGCAACTTTGAAGATTTGGAAGGAATCTTCCCATTCGTGTTTCTATTTTGTGTTTGGTGCTTTAAATATATAATTATGAATAGATTTGAACCAAATTACTGCATAGTTATCGTATATGATTTGTCAATAAATATAAGTTTTTGTCGGCAAAATGGCAGTACCAAACACGGGCTGCCACTTTCATTTGCTGTTAAATTATTCTTACTGTCTTTTTCTTTAAAAAAAATATATATTCTTACTGTCATAATATTTTTGAGTAGAAAAAGTATTTTGTATCAAAATTTAATAAATAAATAAGAAACATGTATACAAAAATAATTATTTATTAACATACGACTTTCATTTGTTTAGTAAGAATGTTATTTTTTAAAAACATGACTCGTACTTATTAAATTTTAATATCGCTAATATAGTATCATTTGAGGTCAAATACTTTCTCTATTGGATTGACAATTAGGTTCAGATTGTGGGGTTTTAAAGAATAATAATAATAATAATTTTTAGGGTAAAATATAGTTAGCATCCTAGGCTTGGGTTAACATCAAACAGGACTAAGATATTTTAAAAATAACTAATTTAGTCCCTAAACCATATGCTCTTGAAAATGAAATTTCTCTATTTAGCATATGATTAATGGACCAAGTCCATTAGTTCTAAAATGTTTTGAACTACTTGATATTAACTCAAATGTCAAGAATGTTAATTATATTTTACCCTAATTTTCAATTTTTACCGGCAATTAATTGACTGTATAATTTTACCAGCGATTCAACAAGGCTTCTACTAACTTCAACGTTCAACGGTCAAATCATACGTGTTTTTATGGAAGTACATAAAGGTAAATGTACAATCACCAAAGTCTTATTCATAGTAAGTCCAAATGTGACTTTTTCTGATAATTTTTTCGTGCCAAGGTAATGGCACCCAAACAAAGACTTGGGGTTTTTTGAATCGTAATTTCCATTAATATATATATATATATAAAATATTATCTACCGTAAATAACACTCATGACGTCAGTCCACTTATTGCAAGTAATTCCGGTAATAGCAAGCCTTGTATTGTATGCATATGATTCGAGGGCTCGGTGGATGGGATGGTCCTACTCCTACTTTGAAGTGATGAAAAACATCAATGCCCTCGTTACCATTCTCATCAAATGCCTACCATTAACATGCATGTGCGTTTGAATCGTAATTTCCATTAATATATATATATATATATAATATTATCTACCGTAAATAACACTCATGACGTCAGTCCACTTATTGCAAGTAATTCCGGTAATAGCAAGCCTTGTATTGTATGCATATGATTCGAGGGCTCGGTGGATGGGATGGTCCTACTCCTACTTTGAAGTGATGAAAAACATCAATGCCCTCGTTACCATTCTCATCAAATGCCTACCATTAACATGCATGTGCGTATCATCATAAAAATAGAATTAACCTTCAATTTGTTAGGTAAGGGACTTCACATCGAATTACATAATCATTTATTACCAAATTCAGAGTTATTATTATTATCATCACATCTCAACAAAATTCCAGCAAAAGAGAGAACATAAAGCAACTTTGACATTTGGGAGATAAAAAGGCAAAGAATCAAGGAGGAGATGAATATAGCTAAATTGTAGAGCTTTATAACACTGTTTAGACATTCAAGGTCAAATTTCAGATGCAAAACATTCTCTCAAATAAATGTTAGAGACTATTATGTAGAGGAGTCTCTGTTACAGAATCAAGTTATACGTATTTTAAGAGCAATGACTTCCTAGTCAAAGTTCCATTATCAATCTTCGTTCTTACAGTGACTTTATAACATCTTGGATGAACGAGGACAGAAAATTGCCTCTTTGAGCAATCCCTTTCACGCAACAAACACCACTTTCTAGGGCGCACAATTTCTTTGACACTTCTATTTCACATTTTAATCCACTCCTAGCTTTTTTTGTCCCATCCCTATTTTCAAGCAGAGGTCGAGTTTCTTTATTTATGATCATTTTGCAACTGATGATGTAAACTAATTATTTAATTTCTGAGTGGAAACCTGCAGCTAGATGATTATATCTCCCTCTCAATCATGAAAACATGCTTAGAAGCTAACAAAGCGGGAAGAGAGAGAGAACATGTCCTACTATTGTTTTGTTTTGTTTTTGGGTAAGTATTTTACTATTATTTTGTTATCCTTGTGTCTTGGTTCTAAGTTGTGAGTGGGATCTATATATTAATCTTTGTCTAAATGGTATATATAGCATGTGATAATGGGAGAGTTGCATGTGCTCATTACCCCCGTTTGGCTTATGTTAAAAACGGTATTTGGTGATGTCTCTCACGTCCCTATTACATCTACATTTCACAAGTATATTTTTTCTTAGGGTCTGTTTAGATACCACTTATTTACTGAAAATACCGTAGTAAAATATTTTTTAAAAGGTAAAACATTGTTCACTTGCTATTATTCACACGTTTTTGTGCTTTGGCTGGTTCATGAACAGTGTTATGGGACCAGCCAAAAAACGTAGACGCCTGGTTCAATACATACGCATTGCTAAACAAACGCACACTTAGTTTATCTTTGTTTTTTTGAAAAAGTTAACAAATATTCTAAAAAGTATTGATTTATGAAATTTTTTTTAAAATTTTTTTTGCAAAGAGAAAAAAGAAATTAATTTTTTTTACAAATTTTTTATATTTTCCATAAAAATAGTATCAAAACTTTTTTAAAATAGATTATTAACAAATACTGTAAGGACACCTGTTAATCAGACCATTTAAAAATATATATATTTTAGAGGGGATAGTATCAAATACCAGCACGTAATGATCACTAATATTTTCTATTCGGATGCAATATTCCTGGACAAAAGGATTGAAAAGAGTTGGGATCAGTAGAAAAGAATGGTTTGCTTTGTACTAAAGGGATCTAAATGGATGTAGCATGAATTGAACTCTAACCCAAGATCAAACTTCAGTTGTTCAACTAGATTATGAAACCATGGGTCCCATATATGTAGATAATATTAGTGATCTCAACAAAAACATTCCATTGGTCTAAACTAAACCTACTGTCATTAGCACTGTCTTCGCTAAAAACACCTCTCCAACCTGGATTAACTTTTCTCTCTCCTTCTCCATCACCCTCTAGAGGTGTCTTGCTTATCTCTTCTGACAGAGATTTGTAGAGATATTCAATATGCCAGAAGGCTGGCAGGGCAGTGCTCATGATGAGTGCCCCATTTGTGACCTGTCTTTTAATCACAAATCTGTTTAGTGGAATAGATAAAAGAGAAATTATATGGACCCAACATTTTTACAATACCATTATTTTTTTCAATTGTGACAATAATATTGTTTTTAATTGTGGTGGGTCTTAATATAATGTTTTATTATTTTATTTGGACCTAAGAAGATCTGACACCTTAGCTATTTTGAAAATGTTATATCTCTAGTACAACTCTAAATATAAATAATAGAAAAATGTTATGTTCACAACACTTTCACAATATATACTATGTGATAAGTTATTATTGATAGATAAAAAAAATATTTTCAATTATAGATTTAAATTAGAACTAATATCATTTTCAAAAAAGAAAAAAAAGAATTAATAACAACTTGCCACCTAAGATTTATTGTGATAGTGTTGGAACCTAGCTGTTCTCTAAATAATATATCTCATTCAAATGCACATATACTTTCAAAAATATAAGCCACCCGGTGGCCCATTCTAAAGCTAATCTCCTTTGAGAGTTCCATTTTATTGGGTATTTACTCGGTTCTTCCTTCCTAATAGTTTATTACCATAAACCTTGGTTACAACTACAAGTCTCCTATTAAGGACTCTTGTTTTCATTTTTTGAGAGAGAGAAAGAGAGAAGGAGCGGTGGGGAGAGGTGGGGGGTGGTTAGGTAGAATTACAAAAATTAATCCCCGACCTACCTTAAACCATCAGGGGCTCCCCCCACCATAGTCATTGACCCAATAAGTCAATCCTCACCAATGCCCCACAAGAGCTATTGCAAGAGTTTTATTCTGTATTTCCATGAACACAGAGATAAGTAGATAACTAAAATCAGAGAGAGAGAGAGAGAGATTAATATAGTAAAATCAATTAGAGTTTGATCAAAATTTGTGAACATCAGCAACAACAAACTGCCCAATAAAACTATATAGCCATGAATAATGGGACTCCGATAACCTTAAAGACTAGTCTATCTATAAATTGTTTCAAAGACCAACAGATCATACATGTGCTTGAAGGAGTTTCTGGCTAGTAAGCATGTCTAGGAATCTACAGTAGGGTCCAAGTTCAGAAGGAACCTTATGCCCCAGCTACTTCAACCATTTCCTGTTCCACTGTACTTGGCATAACCAGATAGTACTTGTAATGAAGTTCTCCAACATCATCACCACTGCAGAAAGCTTCTTCCATCCACTGGGCCCCACATAATAAACTGATAAAAAGAACAAGCTTAAATCATATTGTAATCATGGATGTGTGGTGTTCACAGAGAGAGAGAGAGAGAGAGAGAGAGAGAGTACCACTAGCAACTCCACCGCTGGCTCCATCACAGAATGTTGCATGATAAATAGACCATCTAGCCAACTCTGCAGCTTCTTCAATTGATATATCATAGCGATAGCTGGTGTAAGCAGCAGCACACCATAGAAAACAGAAAAAAAAAATAAATATATATATATATATATATATATAAGAATACATTTTCAGCACACCATAGAAAACAGAAAAAAAAAATATATATATATATATATATATATATAAGAATACATTTGACTCAAATAAATTTGGCACAAAATACAAGATAATGGAACAGAAAAAAATACTAATTATCTCGTTAAAAAATAATAATGAAGAAAGAAAAAAAGGGTTCAAATTAACATAAAAGGTGTGGAATAAGGAAAAGCAGGATAAGGCAGCATGCTCCTATGCTTATGCAAGTCATACAAGTTTGTTTTACAAATTGACAAACTTTAACCAATATGAACACGGCTGGCCTGCTTGGCCAAGTTCCTAGATAGTGGCATCCTGTATGCACCTCAATTCTCAAGCATCTTGCACATTGAATGCTATATAAATTGATCAAGTGCAGAATTGCTAAAACAAAGCACCTATATTATTGCCTGCAATTACAACGTTCTAGTAGTTGTTTCAATATTTAGTCCACAATCCAGTCCTCCCATACATCCATAAACCCTGACAAAAAGCAGGGAGGAGTTGGGTGGAAGCAGCACATATGGTTGCCCAAAAGCAAAATTCAAGTCCAAGAAGTAAAAAAATTTCAGAGTCCTTTATTTTTATTTTTAATTGGTAAGTTACACATGCACCCAATGGGTCTTAAACCCAGTACCTTATCCTACACCTAGCACTTATAAGGGTAGGAGGTGCCAGGTGAGCTAAAGCTCAGTGGCTAGATTTTTCTTTACTTAATATATGTTTTAATTTTTTGCTCTTGTATCTGATATTTCAAGGAAAATAATACCACCTACTTCCAATAAATTTCACAAAATACTGTCAATAATGCAACATTATTGTTTCCTTCAACAAATTTCAAGTAGATTACTAGGCAAGATAGAATAACGGCAAAGGGCGAGCACTCATTATCCAGGACACCATAAGCATAGGGTGAACCAGATCCAACTGAAATTGTGTCCTTTGAGCCTTCCTCCTTCACTGTCCACATAATATAGTCCAGGACCCTATAATCCCATAGAATATACATATTACAAGAGACTGATTAAGAGAAAATGTAAACATGATATAATACATTATGTTTTTACCGTTTCATCCCATCCAGCAATCATGGTCCCAACAGACAAACCCATTCCACAGTAAGAGTACAGAATGTTTGCCAACAACTTTGATGCCCCGGTAACTGAAATTCTGCACTTGTTTGCCAATTCATGCAGTTGGCACTAAATAATGCCAAGAAAGTGTCAATTAGGATGTGACAAAAGAACAAAAACATAAGATATTGGGTTTCAAAGGATCCATTTACTTAAGAATATGGAACTACCTGTGTCATATTCACACCAGGTCATGCCCAGGAGACCAAACCATTTTCTATGGCTAGGCTATGGTCTCTTCATTGGGCCATGGCAATTGACAAGCCACCACTTAAATAATTAAGATAATTAAGAAACATGCCTATCTCACTTCACATAAACAGTCAAATTAGAGGTGACTCTTTAACCAATCATATTCATTTTCCTTATTGGGAGGGATTATTATTATTTCTACCATTTCCAAAATCATCATTGAAAAGAAGTAAGGAATAAGTGTCATTATGAAAACGCATGTAATTTTTTTTTTTTTTTTTAAAGAAAAAAGAAAAAAAGGTCAAGATAACCCAGTATGTAGAAACCGCCACCACTACACCACTTTCTAACCAACGATACTCTCAGCCATTGAATGAATATTGATATCCATTATTGTTTATCTGTATAAACAAAGCATTATACTTCACTATACTAAAAAAGTTCGCTTAGCACCTTCAACTTTGCTTGACAACATCAGCGCCACAAAGTAGACAGCACAGAGTTAAAGATACTAATCTATCATAATAGATATAAATTCACTGACTCAAAATTGTTTGTACCCAACATGCCATAGATTACAATCACTGATTCACTGACTCAAAATTATTTGTAGCCAACATGCCTGAAACTATATACTATAAATTTGGGAAAAAAAAAACATAAAATATTTAAATACATTTCCTTAATGCCCAGATTTCTATGCCAAAACTGACAATCAGCAGCTCCACAAGCCATAGTGCCAAGCATGTAAAGATTAATTTTGATGATTTTCTTTACAGACTATGATGCTGATAAGATTAGTAAGGACAGAGTAAATGCAACATGGCTTTCATATCCAAAAACAACACAATCAAACACTACAATTAATGTAACTTGCAACATTATTTGGTCAACTATCTCAAACAGGAACACATACAGGCTACGCTTTTTAAACTAAAAAATGAAAATTGTTAAGACCAAGCCAAGTGTGAGCATGTTTGTGTGACCAACCCTTGGGTTCGTCTAGTAGTTCCCAAGGCCTCATGAGATCCACAAGGTCCAGGACACACACACGGATAGTTAGGTGCTCAAATTGAGTAAGTCTAGTGCCACAAATCTTTCCACAACTTTGCTGCATGGCAACTCGTGAGTGGTGGAAATAAAATAATGGGTCCGTGATTTCACCAATCGCGAGTAGCCACGTAACAAAGTTGTGGAAAAGTTTGTGGCACTAGACTTATTCGCTCAAATTCTAGACACCCACATTACAACAACAACAACAACAAAGCTTTAATCCCAAATTCTAGACACCCCAAAAAAAAATTAAAAAAAAAAAAAAAAGGAAGAAGAAGAAGAAGAAGAAGAAGAAAGAAAAGAAGGATGGTCACCAACAAGTCTAGTTTCTACAATGAAACTCGATAGGTACAAAAATCAGCATCAAAAACCTATACTTATTTTAAAGATCAAAAAAGAATGAACACAAATATAACATACAGATATAGCCACCCATGCTAGCTCGAGAATCAGAAGCAACCATAACACCCTCTTTGAATATAAATGCAAGTGTGGTTGTTCCCTTTGCTGGCTTCACCATCTGTATAGCCTCTTTCTGAAATCCATCAAACTGAAACAACAAAAGGATTAAACAAACAAAGTTCATATAATATTTAAGCCAATAAAACATTCTACTTTCTTTTCCCTCGTGAATATGAAATTAGACAAAACACTAAACACATTCAAACTCACATCGATAGTACTAGGAGGAAGTTCAAAGGATGGGGTGGCTGAAAACCCATCAAGAAACTCACTGCTCGAGCTCGACCCAAAAAGTGGTGGTGCATTTGATCCAAGACCACCAAAATCAAGCTCAAGCTTCATGCTTTTATAATAAACTGTAACAAGTCATGGGTTTCAGTCTACGAATCATTACACTTAAATATAAACATAAAAATCAAAGCTTTAATAAGCTATTTCCACAGCCTTAGAGAACACGAAAATTTCAAATCACTGAGATGAGAGATGGTTGTAGCATTACCTTCGGAGTACCGAGTACACTGCTGAATCTATTTCATATTTTCAGAAGTAATGGGGTTTTGTTCTCCAGGTTAGTATGACAATTGGGTAAACATGGGTTGGGTTTTGCTTAGTATACAAAAGTGGTTTATCCAAGCCCACATTGAATGAAATCTGAAATGGGCTAGCATTTGTTTGGGTTGACTTTACGTCTACAAGAAAAGCGTTTTCAAGGGCTTTTGGGCCTTCAACAGCGCCCTTTTATTTTTTTGGTGGTTCTGATAATTAAGTCAAGGTTTGGGTAGTGAGTGTGGTATCTCAACCAATTTTGGAGGAAAATTCATTTAACTTACCCATGTGTCGATTGTGATAAAAGTGATAAAACCATTCACATATTCTTTTAGTCACATGACTTAATGAATTATTGATGAGTTATGTGACTTACTTAAATAATATGTGTGGATAGTTTTATAAGATGCTACGTAATGAATTGGAAGAGATTCCTTCAAATCGGCTTAGATGAAAATTTTATTTCTTATGTAATGAGTCACAAGCATGTGGGTTCACGTTTGTGAATGTAACGTAACATATTAAAAGAGTATTGTAAATAAATTGGGGTGATAATGTATGTCATAATTTGCGAATACGACACAATTTTTTGTGGGTTAGTATTTAGTATACATGAATTTATGACAAAGCAGGTCGACATGCTTTAACATGATTAATAAATTAGTTAATTATGTGTTAACCTACTTAACCCACAATCAACTGTAGTCTAGAAATGACCCTGATTCATATGAAAAATGTCATTTTTATCTAATATACATATAAATTATAAATATAAAAGTAAAAGAATTTTAATGGTTATATTGGTAAATTTTTCATTGAAACTAATGTTCTTTACCCTTTTACAAAAAACAAAGAAAAATTAAACTTTTTTTTTTTTTGTTTTGGCTTTATTTTTCTTAGATTGTATATTAAATAAGTTGAAATGAGTTGTATTTGCCTAATAAACGAGTTGTATCGGAATTGAGGGATTTTGACATAATTATTAAATGGATTATGTTAGGGCTGGATTATATGTATTCAAGCACTCTTACCATAGGTCCATAACACGACAAACACAAACAAATTGTCAACCATATACAGTTGTTGCACAATACAATTATAGCCAGTGCGCGTTTTATGAGTGTTGAGGGGCTCAATTCATAAATCTCTTGTTATCAGATAAAGACACTTCAATCTTCCATCCATCATGAAAAGGAAAGGGGTTTATAGGAAATTGAAAATGTTACTGTCAGTTGTACAGCCCGTAAAGCCAATATGTCTGCAATGAACCAAAAAAATGTAGCTTTCGACTCCTGTTCTCAACCGAAAAAAAAGGAGTTTTAATTCATCAACTATCATAGATGCTTTTGCAAAGGTGTGGTGGGGTTAATAGTAATCTTGTTGGCTCAGATGTGAGTAGAAAACATCTATTATCCAAAAAAAAAGAAAAAATGTAGAAAACATCTGGCAATCGCAGTTCTTCCAATGAAACTTGCGAAATTTTCCAACTTCTCTAGTTGGGCTCATTTATTACGCACAACCCAACGAGAGCAATGATATTAATTTAACACTGGGTTTAGACCATTGTTTTTTAATATGGGTCTGCCTGACAATTACCCAAAACTTAGAAAACAATATAAACGTTTTGTGCAAAAGTGCTGGCTATGGGGTTCGAACCCATGCGCACTTATGTGCAGAAGATCTTAAGTCTTCCCCCTTAACCTCTCGGGCAAACCAGCTTGTACATTGAGTCACATCATTATTCAGAGACCAATGGAAAATTTCCAAATGCAAAAATGGGTTAAAATTTCTAACCACTCACAAATTGCCACAAGTGCCACGTCATTTATAAATTAAATTTATAGTACATTCAAAATGACCAATTATTCAAAGACCAAAGAAAAATTTCCACGTACCACTGAATAAAAATTACAAAGAATAACTAAAATCAAATCACATGTCAACATGTGTAGATAATTTAATTTAAGATAATATAAATAGTCTAATTGAATTTTGTCATGTGTTATTTTAAATTAAAACACTTTGGCTATTTAAATAATATCATATGTCTCTTAGAGAACAAGACATAAAGTTCATTCATTTAAATTTGCATGTGTCTTCAAACCTCCTCGAAACTTTTATAGATAGAGGTCTTCCTCAATCTTATAGAAACACATTCAAAAGTCTCAAAACTCTATCGAAATCAAGTTCTAAAGTCTTCAAAGAACTTTAAAAACATCCACCACAAATCTTTGAATATGAAGAACATTCATTCAAATCATCCTTCTAAGTCTTAAAATTCTATTGGAATTAATCTTTAAAGCCTCCAAAAACTTTGATCCATCAAATTTTCATCGGATTCAAGCTCTAAATTCCTGAAGAATTTTCACAAAAAAATCTACAAAGATCAAGAATATTCTAAAAACACACAAGGGAAATGAAGAATGAGAAGTCTCTATTAAGCGCATAGCTAGAGATTATTTGCAATTTCATGGCAAAGATCTTCAATCCATCTTCCAACCAAAGTAGAGGACATTTGTGTTCGAATCCATATTACATTGGCAAAACATTTGAATCAAAAACTTTTCCAAGGAAATCAAATTAGAGGATTATTCTGTTGTAATATAATTTAATTACAGAAAATTGTATTCACAAATTCATTAATACAAAATTACATGTGTTAAACATTTTCAATTATTTGATTTCCAAACTTGAGGTTTTGTGTTTACAGTGGATTAAGGAATTGATTCATATCACGACACAAGTGGCGGACCAAAAAAAGAAAAATTTTATGCATCAAATGCCTCATATTATATACTTCAAACTTTACGGTAGGGTAATAATCATCTTGCTGATTTCATCCAAAAAAAAAAAATCATCTTGCTGATATGAGTAAAAAACATCTGGCAATCGTAGTTCTCGTTTATTTGGCAGAACCCAACTAGCAATGATATTGACACTGGATTTGGACCATTTTGTTAAAATGGCCCAAAACTTAGAAAACAATATAAATGAACCATTTTGTTAATTGCAATTCCATTACAAAGATCTTCAATTTGTCTTCCATCCAAAGGGGAAGACATTTGTGTTTGAATCAATATTGCATTGGCATAACATTTGAATAAAATATTTTTCTAAGAATATCGAATTAGAGGATTACTCTGTTATAATATAATTTAAATACAGAGATTTACACCCACAAAATGATTAAGTACTAAATTACATTTGCTAAATATTTTCGATTGTTTAATTTCTAAACTTAAAATTATGTTTAAAGTGGGGTTAAGGTCCTTTAAGGATTTGATTCATATCACGAGTGGAGGACCCAAAAAAAAAAAACCCTTATGTAACAAATACTTCAAACTATACTGTAGGGTTATAATCAGCTTTGCTGATATGAGCAAAAAACATCTGGCAATCGTAGCTGTTGTCTAGCTGGGCTCCTTTATTTGGCAGAACCCAAGGAGCAATGATATGATATTGACACTGGATTTGGACAATTTTGTTAAAATGGATTTGCCTGAAAATAAATACCCAAAACTTAGGAAACAATATAAATGTTTTTTGTGCAAAAGTGCTGGCTATGGGGTTCGAACCCATGCGCACTTATGTGCAGAAGATCTTAAGTCTTCCCCCTTAACCTCTCGGGCAAACCAGCTTGTACGTTAATGAAACGCAAATCTATCAATGATAATATGAACATAGGGAAATTAAATAATGTCTAAGCCCCATCAAAGACAGCTGCTTGTAATGGAAATTAGGAACACAGCCCATCAAACTTTTGGAGTCACATCATCGCATGCATTAATTGAATTAGTTTTCATGCGAAGAACGTGGACATGCACTTGCGACAAATGATCACAGGCAATCTATGACCCCGACCCTCAACTATATCTCCGCTTACAGTTCTGAATATTAATACTTCTACAATCTCACGTTCATTTTTTGTTGATTAGACATATACTTTACGCCTACTATCACGTTTGTTAAATGCTACACAATTGACAATTAATACAATAAGTTCAAAATTGGGTTCCTTCTCCCAAAAAAAAAAGTTCAAAATTGGGTACAAGTTGATATCTTGTTTTGAATACGAGCTTCTTCTTTTTTCCTTTTTTAGATTTACAAATATATTCTATTTTCCAAAAACTAAAAATATAAAAAGTTGTACAACACGAATACTAAATATTCAATATGCAAATAGTTATCACTTACCCTCATGCATATATGTATGTTTCTTTTGTTTTCATTGGATAAAAAGAGGCTCGCGTGTGTAATTATTGTCTTACACTTCAAGGTACAGATTTGATAAGCCCAATGATACCACCAGCGCACAATAAAACATACACTACTTGCGCTTACGTTTTATACTACAGAACCAATTTGAGTCAAATGCCAAATAGTGGCAGCCCAAAAAATTCAGAAGTATAAGGCGATATATTTAAATGGGACATTTTTATCATCACTTAAGTAATATTTCACTAGTATTTAATATCATAATTTTTTTATAACAAAAATCTATTTCTTTTATTTTGTAATATGCTTTTTTTTGGGGGGGGGGGTGTGGGGGGAATGCTAAAGGTATAACAAATTTTATTACAAAAACACCTACAAACGATGTAGCAATGATGTGATTAATGATATTTTAAGAAGATAATAAACAAGTATTTGAATGAATGTTGTTAGGAATATGATAAATTTTACAACATAAGACTTATAAAGATGTATTACCAATCACAAAAGTAACTAAAAAATGCATTTAATAGGTTGTTGACATACACAAATCATATTAATTGCCACATCAATTTGTAAAGGTTTTTTTTTTTTTTACAAGATAGAATTTATACTCTAACCTAATCTAAGTGTATATATGTGTGAAGTTTCTTCCTAGAGACTTAAACCACAGCCTTACCCCCCACACTTGATAAGCATTTATACTTGTGGAGTGACTACCGTACTAAGGGTGTGCGGTGGTCAATTTGTAAGACTCATATATTTCTTATGATTATTGATACATATATTTGTAAGACTCATATATTTAACATTGTATTATCTCTAACATTACTCAATTCTTTAAGACGTCTTAAAAGTAGAAAAAAAAAACAATTTATTTCCTAAATCTCCAAAAAATAATCTTTTCAAAAATGTATATTAATGTTTGCCACAAAATTTGGAAACTTTTCTTTAGTAGGGGGCCTTAGGCTATGGCCTCAGTTGCTTTGGCACTGATGCCGAAACAACCTACGACGCAAAGTTGCAAGAGGCCAGACTAAGAGCATCTCCAGTAGTTTCAGTAAAGCCAAATTTGGACCACCAAATGACACTGTTCATCTCTCCAGCAGCTTCTCCATACGCACAGGTTCTCTAAATTATTTTTTGAAGTTGCTACAGTAATTCTCTTAATTTATAGAATACTGTAGCAACTTCAAACCATTATTTTATCTTAAAAAAATATCCGGCTGAATAAAAAAAAAATCTTTCTCTTTCCTCCTCTCTTCTTTGTTCATCTGTGTCCCTCTCAAACGGTAACACAATCAACACAAACACAGTAACAGATCAAGAACATGAAAAAATAAAATTTTAATTAGAACAACAAATCTAAAATAAAAATAAAAACAACAAATCAAGAGCATGAAAGCCTATCTAAGCTCCATTGCAACAACAAAGTGAATCAGAATAAGATTAAAAAAAAAAAAAAGATAGGCGAAGGCCATGTCGGCTGTGCGTGCGTGTGTGTGGGTGTGTGTGTGTGTGTGTGTGTGTGTGAAGTGAGCTGAAGAGGAAACAAAATAGAAGTAGAAATAGAAAAAGTAAAAAAAAGAAAGAGCTAGAGAAAGAGAGATAGCTGAAGAAGAAGAAGTGCTCCGGAATGAACTAGAAGAAAAAGAAAAAGAAGGTAGATAGAGGAAAGGAGTGGGATACGTGGGTGGTGGAGAAAAAACCAAGAGAAAAAAAAAAAGAAAAGAAAAAGAAGAAACGTGTCCAAATAGGGTGGAAGGGAAAAATAATATAAAAAATAAAAAATTGTAATAAAGAAATGCTACCACAATATTTTCACAATAAATTTTAAGTAACGGATTGTTATTAGATAATATTGATGAGTAAAAAAATAATTTCAATAGTGGGTTCAAATTAAAACTAGTAACAACTTTTCACATAAATTTTGCTGTGAAAGTATTGCGTAAAATGTTATGAATATGATACTTTTCATTAAAAATATAGTTGTTAAAAAAAGAAGAAATGATGATTAAAAAAAGAATAAATAATGAATGAAGAAATAATATTTAAATGAGATAGAGAATGTGATAGAGAATCTGTTGGAAAGTGTATTTGAAAAAGTGAATATGTAAAAGTTAAATGTCACTGTTCATTCTCTAAACTGTAAAAAATTTAAAAAAATTGTTGGAGATGCTCTAAATTGGTTTAGAGCAAATGGGACTTTTCGAGGTTTTCATGGTTTTTTTTTTTTTTTTTTTTTTTGTTTTTGTTTTTTGTTTAATTTTTTGTTGATCGGAGGGTTTCATGGTTTAATTGCTTGCGTGAAGATTAAAAATAAAATTACTATTCCGGACATAAACATTCAAGAAGGCCCAACGACAAATTTTTTTTTCTTTTGAAAATAAAGTGAACATGGTCAACGCGCTCAACACATACAGGAGGCAGGAGGGTTTAGGTTGGGCCAACCTAATGATGTTGTACTAGAAATGTGTGTGGCTGTGATGGAAACGTGTTTGTGCTGATTTACGTGTCTTCACAACACACTCTCCAAAGCTAAATGATATGAGTAATTTATGGTTGAAAAGCTTGGAATCCAAATTCTAATAGAAAAATAATAATGATGATGATGAATAGCTTCATATGCCCAATGAATAGATTTGAACAATGCAAGCGGATAAAATTTTCAAATCTTGCCAAATAAACAAAGTCCAATGGCATGAGATTAATACATATAGTGTTTCACTATTCTGTTTCTTAATTCGAGAAAGATGTGGGGCAAATAAAAAAATCGATCAGTAATTTTTAATTAAATACCATAGCATTTGCCAATTTTGGCTTTTGGGCTGCTTGCAAAAATAGTAATAATAATAATAATAATAATTACTGACACATGATATTTATATAATTATGTTATTTATAACTGAATTTTCTTATTTGATTACTCCACGTTTTTTTTAAGGAAAGAGTAATACTTATTAGAACACACACAAAAATAATAATAGTATTTTAAACTAAATTTATAATATATTACATAATCAGAGTACAACTACAAAAGTTAGGCTCTTTTGTAGTTGTAGACTAAGATTATGAACAGCAGACATTAAATACACACAACCAATGTAGGATAAACATTTCAAACTCCATTTAAAATGCCTACAAAATAAAACATTCTCTTACTAATCCATGTCTTCAAAATAAAAACTTATTCAAAATTTAAAAAAATAAATTATAACACTAGACCAAAAAAAATAAAAACACCTGTCATCGCACTGTGTGATGAGGTCGATAATATATAGGATTTTATAAGTGTTTTATATATGCTGTTCATTTACCCACCCCCGAAAGGGGTCCCTCCTTTTCAATTAACCAGAGGTGAAATTTTGAATGGACGACAAAGGTATTTGAATTTTTAAGGCTTCAACCCTGAGAGACACCCATTATGAAAAGGATATAATTGTTCTAAGTTCCAAACTTGATCTCTAGTCTCTACTCTCAGAGATAGTTGATTTTTCCCTGAATTAGTTCCAAGATTTGACACTTGACACTGTGCGTGATAGATGATCATCATCTTTGTGACAAAATAGTCTTAACGAAATTCTTATAAGTTTGGTCAAAGGTTGAGGAAAGCTATGTTTAATCAATTTCTCCTCTCTCTAATTGAAATATGAATCAGCATGTTAGGTGCATGATTCAAAATTCGATTTTGACTCATAGACGTGACTCTTTTGTTTCTAGTACTCCCTGGGACCGAGACCACAATTTCAGCTTCCGGAAATATATTTTTAGTCTTGGATTCTTTGAGTAAGCTAACACGAGGTCTAATTCTCTAATAAAAGATATGAGATTTAATCAGAGATGGAACCGCCCATGGACTAAGGGGCAATGGCCCCTAGGATTTTTTTTTTTAAATATATATTATTATATATATGTATTAATTTTAGCAATTCTGTTTTAGAAAATTACATTTTGTTTTCCTTTAACATTTTCTTTGATTCTTTTAAGAATAATTCTATACTCACAAACTTTTTCATAACATTTTTACAAATCATATTGGTAGCAAATTTTTATTGGTTTGGATATGGGTACAAATACAACACTCATATAATTTTTTTACTTAACAATAATCACTTATCACATCAGTAATTTATAATAAATAATATTAAAAAAAAACTTGTAGTTGTAGCATTTTCCTCATTTTAGTAACCATAAAAAAATTTATAGATCTAAGATCTAAAAGAAAATATACAAGCCCAAAAATAAAATAGCTCAACAATAAAAATTTCCAGTAAAACTAAAAATAAAATTAAGCTCAATTAACTAATTTTATCCAAAATAAATAACCCTTCCCTTTAAAAAATTTTAAACAAAAATAATTTTGCTTTTACCCTCAAAAAAAATCTTAGCAGCTAAGTAACAGAATCAAAGGTTGAAACCACCATACACAGCCAACAGTAAAAATGTCCCCCCCTAATTCAAAGTTCTGGCTCCATCCTTGGATTTAATCCCTCACTTATCCTAAAAATTGATTAATATCTTAGTCTAATTATAAAAAGTAATAATCATAAAGCAAATATTATATCAAATTAGTTTTTAATAATTGTCTAATTTTACATTACGTGTTCAAAATAATTTTTTTAATTTTTGTGTCAAGTGATCATTTCATAATATTTAATACAAACATCATCTAGATATGATCATCTTATCATCATTTATGTAAGCACGAGTTACAACCTTGTAAGCATACGATATAATTTAACTTGTTCCAGTGGTTTAGTCTGGCTTTAATGGAGGGGATAAATTGTCAATTTTGATGTAAATCTTGCCCTTAAATCAAGCGTTTTAGACAGTCAGAAGTGAGCTACTTTAGTTTAATAATGGGATTTTTTTACTGTAGCATGCCTGAAGCCGTAAGTAAGGGACAATTTCAATTACATTAAATGTAATTGATGGTGGGTGAATCGTAATAAACATTGATGTGAAATAGGTTTGTCAGTGTCTCATATAGCTTTCCTTTTGAGGAAATATGCCTGGCCTGGTCATCAAACTAATTGGAATTCTGGTCCTAGACTAGCATTGCCAATTAAAGGATGGATTAGCATGGGAGACCACCAGGGGCATACGGGGTAGACCTCCACTAGCCTCCGCCTTGTGTGGTTCCACTACTCATCTTTAATTTACTTGTTCACATTTTTATTTCAGACACTTGTTAAACTCGAGTTCACCAACAAACTATATTATATGTTCCAACTTGATTCATTTTTTGTCAAAAAAACTCGATTTTATTTACAAGCTACATGATTAACTTTTTTTCTTCATATATTGTAAACATCGAGACTAAATTTTTTTACTCTTTTGCAAATCTATACTAATAATTAATAAATAAATTATATTCGAAATTTAATTATTTCAATTAATCATATAGAATGATTTTCGTTTATAAACTTATAAGGATTAATAAATTCACAAACCTTGTATTGTTAAAAATTAAATTATAATTTTCATTTAGAACTTGAATATCTATATAGTTTATATCATATAATCTTATTTACAAACTTACACAATTTAATATCAATTTCAAGTAAGTATTTATTTTATTTTATTTTTTTTACATTTATACATATAAACACATAATGTTTTATGTACTAAAATTGAGTTTCCTACTCACAAGCTTATTCACAAACACATTATTATATTAGAGCCTATTTTGTTCAATAGTCAAGTCTAAGATGGGTTTGTATTTGACTTGTTTGTTAAATAAACTAATAAGAACAAGTTATTTTTCATGAGTCGAGTCCAATTTATTAAAAAATGACTCCAATTAATATCCAACTCTAAAATTATTTGGGTGGGATAGGTATTAAATTTCAATTGTGGGGTGATGGCACAACATTGTTCAACTAAAGGATTATTGCTTGTGGAATGTGGATCTCCCATTTGGATTGCAAAATTGGACCTGTCTAGACTCCTTAAAATATTGATTTTCTTTGGTGAGTAGGAGTTTATTATGGCTTCAAAATAATCAGCCCCTTGTGATTTTTATTCATAAACAAAAACTTCTTTTTTGGATTTTTCAAAAGACAACATAAATGATATAATAAAACAATCCACATTGCTAACAAGACAAATTACCACCTTGGACTACATGTTCATCCATTACATCTGTTCTTGAAGTTTTCAATTGCTACAACAGTACAACTATTAATGTTTGTTATGAAATCATGAATCACAACTAAATCATTAATTTGTAAGCACATTTAAAGCTGGTTTGGTTTTCTTCCCACCCCCCAAATGGGGGAGAGGATCCATGCATGTCGTTGTCAACATTATTCGCGCCAAGTCCTTGTGTACAAAACAATATCTTAAACCTTAATAAGCATAAAAAACTGTTCCATAGTAATTTAATTTATCTTTGTTTAGTGGGGGTGGGAGGAAGAGACAATTGGATAATTGAACCTTATAACAATATTATTGGAATACATGACACATAATAATTGATTGATAAACCAATTTAAAACTCTAACAATTATGTTTTAAGCTTAAAAATAGTGATGGTGTACTTTCTGAATTTTCATTAATGGAATTACACGTATAAATTGCAAGATTGTGTTCATGACACGTTCACCACCATTCATTGTTAAAAAATATATATATATATATATATATAAAATAAAATACCCACCAACAGCCTATACCTACTTTCAAAAGGCAAGCTCAAGCTACTCAAGGTAAAGTGTGTATATATATATATATATTTATAAAGTTTTTATGCGTCTGCTTTTAATGATTGTATTCTTTATCATCATATCAAAACACACTAATCAGTTTAACACACTAATCAGTTTTTAGTATAAACGAGAATTAAATCTCAAATATTTTATTTAATTATTAAAAATTTTACTAGTTGAGTTAATTAAAACTTACTAATATATACTAGCCTTATTACACGCGCTTCACACATGTGATTAGGCTTTTTTTTTTTTTTTTTGGGTTAGTGATCCTATTTTGTAGAGTTTTTTATTCTATATATATATATATAATTTTTAATTTTTAATTTAATTTATAAGTGGATAAAGTAATTTAAAAATTAATAGGGAGTGGTCTTATTTTTTGGACAATGTTTCAGTAGGAGTTAAAGTTGCATTTTTACTGAATTGTCTTTTAATTTTGTCTTTAGTTTTTACTTAAATATAGGTGTGTAAAGACTTTTTTAAACTAAAAAATAAAGAATCTAAACAAAGAAAACCCTTTAAATAATAGTATAAATATATATATATATATATATATATTATAGAGCATACACTATTATATGGACTAAAATTTCAGTAGAATTGGAATTAGGAATTATAGTGGCTAAGTCAAGGTGGGTCAATTAACCAGCCACGTATATGGAAATTTGAATCATTTGGAACAAAATCATATGGTATTTCTGGAAATGCACCGAACGCAGGGATGGAACTGTCTGTCGGAAAAAGCCTATTATATTTCCTACAATCACTCCTTAAGTTAGCAATTAGAACGTCCACCAAACAAAGGCCACGTGTATCATTGCAGGAGATATTTACACGTGGCTGTTAGCACTGTTTGCAACCTTACATTTGATGCAGAAATGTAAACCTCGAAAAGCCAATTATTGATAATCAATACAACACGATCATAAGGAGCGCGTGTAAAGAATACACTAGTACTCTTTTTTTTTTTTTTTTTTTGAAGTGGAATACACTAGTACTCTAGTATATACTTGTAGTAAGTAGTCTATACAATATTGGGAATATTAAAGATATTATAAATTTTATTACATAAATTTAGTATTTTTTTAATTAATAAACTTTATAATTTTATTTTTTTATTAATCACAAAAAATAATTTAAAATTTCATATATTATGTTATTTGAAATCTACCATCATTGATTTGTTATTAATCACAAAAAAAGTAATTTAAAATATTATTTATCATATTATATTGTCGTGTTAGTTTGTAAACCTCATACATAGTAAAATTTGTGATAGGTCTAGCATTTTTCAAAACTTATGTACAATTTTTTAGGTGTCATATCAATTTGTAAAATTTATGGAGTAAATTTATAATAGTTTTAGTGTTGTAGATTAAGTTTCTCAATTAAAATTAAGAATGTGGTTGGACTAAACGATGAACTACATGGTTAAATTCAATTGTCGTTGAAAAAGACAATTATTTTTCTACATTGATCAGTACAACCACGTGATTGAAATCAATTGGAGATATAGGTTTTTCCTATATGGAAATGTGCAAGCTCCCATCTAGTCTACTTATGATAATAACATTTTAAAAAATAATATAGAAACTACTTTAAGGTGCCATCCAATTTTTTTTTTTTAAAAGCCTTATGCTTTGTTGTTTCAGCCATAATATTTTCTAGAAAATTAGTCATTTTTCAAAAAATATTTTCTATAAAATTTTCTAATTTTCTTATGTTTGGTAGAAACTTTAAATGAGTTGAAAAAAAATCTCATAACTTTCCTTATTTAGAGTGTTGTGAGATAGAGCTGTTTTTCAAAAACATTTAGTTAAAAAACAATATAAAAAATAAGTCATAATTTTTTTGTTGGCCAAAAATAGTTTTCCTTTAACTCATTATTGTTAATAAGCTGTAAATAAACCTTGACAACATGCTCTAATATGATTGTCATTTATCAAATATTTTGTTAAAGTTGGTAATGACATATTAGGCAAAGGAATTTCTTGTTATGCTTTATACAAAGCTCATGGGGAAATTTTTTTTTTCTATAGAATTAAAATAACATTGTTATTTCTTTATAACTCTTGTACATTTTTTCAATTGAAATGGAATATCAAAATATTGAAGACCATAATCCAAAAAACACTTTTATAGTTTTTTTTTAATCAATGCAACAATTATAAGGAGAAAAGAGATTTGAATCTTAGACGCCTCTGTTGAAAATACCAAGATATATCAATTGAGTTTCAAGACTTTTATATACACTTTAATAGTATTACTATGAATTTTTTGGTGCTTTTTTCATACCAATTTTCAAAGTTCATAAATGCAAAGCTAAATATATGTTAATAAGAAAATTTAATTTTAGAATTTCAACCAATCAATAAATGCACACATGGAATGAGAGGAACGAACTAATTGAAGCACAATACATAAAAACATGTGCATGTTACTCCTTAAAAAAAAAAACAAAAGCAAAAGCAAAAGAAGTGTGGAGTGAGGTGGTGAAATAGCGCGTGTGAATTGTTTTAAGTCATTTGGAGATAAGAACTCGTGTCCTCCAGCCCTGATTGGGGAAAAAAATCTACTGCAGCTGATTCCGTGAAACAAGGATCTATCGGATGAGTTACCATTGGTCGGTAAAAAGTCGGTTAAAAATGGTGGTTAGAAACACAACCACGTGGAGTGGAGGTGAGCCCACCCTTTTATTTTACTATTTTATAATCAGACAGAATTGGGGATTCCTATTCCCGTACTCCTGCATGGAGACATCCGCTGCCAATTTAATCATTTTTATTATGCTTTTCGAAACTGTCCAAACTACCCCTCCACACACTTTTCTAATTACTATGTGCTTCTTCTTTTGGGAGAGGCATGACATGCATTGACCAACCTCATAGAACATGCATATATTCCATGTAAAAACTTATCATTAAGATTTAAGCATTAAGCTTTTGGGCACAATATAGGTAAATTAGTGGCTTGCTCATTGGTTGATTGGTACAAATTTCCTTTTTTTTTTTTGTTGAAGGAGTAATAATCTTTCGTTTATAACCAAAAAAAAAAAAAAAATCGTTTCATTACGAATGTTTCATTTTATACTTAACTTATTGCAATATACCATATGTGGGGGTAGAACCAAATCCAACCTGAGTACTAAATCCTGGGAGGTAAATATGAGGAAAGGACATGGCCCAAAGTTCGTTGAGAGACAAAAAAGTCTTTTGGTGAAGAGAAGCCATCTAGGCCCATAACCGGGGTAACCTCTGATACCAACCTTTTTCGAGGATCATTACCAAGGTAATCCCTTAAACCATTTTCTTGAGATCACAAAGATTAATGCTCATGGAGCAACTTCCTTCTTCGGCCAGGACCACCCCATCACCCACACTTCCTCCAAGGAACACAACAAGGGAAACGTAGAGTCCAATATAACAATCATTTTTGCATTAATGAAATTCCACACCTAATGTTAGCCATATTAAATGCTGAATGACTAGTCTAAACAGTGAAAATACTCCCAAAAGTTTTCCTTCGTGATCAAGAAATGGTAAGGCAGGAAGGTGATGAGACAAATATTCCTCAAATCCAACTAAAAGCAGAATAGCTGGAGGATGTGGGGAAATGGCTATAAAAGTAGGGAGAGGACACTAGAGAAAGAGGATCTAGGGGGAAAAAAAAAGAGAGAACTTTTCTTTTATATCTTCACCCGAGAATCCCCTTTTTGTACAATTGGAACAACGTTTTTTTTTTATTTTTTTATTTTTTTATTTTTTTTTTATATATAAATGCATGATTCAAATTTTTTGGATTTGATTAACTGCTTAATCTTTCCATTGTGGATTTTTCTTCTCCCATTTTTAGAAATTAGTTGTGTTGATCAAGAATTCTTGTTTAGGACTTCTATACAGTGTTTTTGAGCCCCACACCATATTTTTATTTTTTCATTAAAAATTAATTTTTGTTAAAAAAATGAACATGTGACATACTATAATTAATGGTCAATGAAATATATAGTCGAATACTCTTCAAAGTCGACCATAAGATTTTTATTCTTATATATTAATTATTGAGGTATGAGTATGTGAGAAACGATGACTTACGTTGCCATTAGCTACCGAGAATCAATTTTCCTATATAAAGGCATATAATACTACTTTCAGCAAAAAACATTATTTCTATTTTTTTTTTTTTTTTTGGGTACACAACAAGTACATGATGCCTTTTGCTGAATGCTTTAAGTCAAGCATATTTCTTACTTTAGGTCTCTATAAATCAAGTACAATATGCTACATATAAAATAAATTTTTGAACCGAACACATGTCCTTCTTTTGGCATATGAATTATGAAGTACTTTGATGACTAATTGTTTTATTAGTTCTTTCATTTATTCTAGTATAAGCCTTATGGGATTCTTAAATCTTAACAAAGTCTGTCTTACATTGTCAAATGCTTTTTGTTTTTGGTTGTAAGATTCCATTATATTCATTATACTAACCGACGTTAGTTGAATTTATTTGAGTTAACAAAGTCCTTTTTGTTGAAATACAAAAGACTTTTACTTTATTTAAATGTGTAACTTTATACACGACCAAATGAAACATTTATAGATTTTTCCACCTCACTCTACAGCTTCTTAATAAGATCCAAACGTTATAGGATAATATTGGCAAAGCAATTATGATAAATTTTCTTTCAAATCATTTTAAAATAATATTTTTCAATCGTTAAACTTATTATTTGGCAATTCATAAAGCAACTTATATGATAAGTTACATAATTTATTAAATAGATTATGTGACTAATATTAGACAAATAATCATTTAAATCCTAAAATATTGAAGGAATCTCTACATAATTATCTGAAGAAACTCAAGGAGTACTATAAAATATGATTAAAGATATGAAGGAAGCTAGTGCAACCCTTGAGACTTTCCACCATAGGGTTCTCTTGGAAGCCTCGCTTGCTGTGCCAGTCATGGAATTTCTTTCAATAGCTATCCATATTTGCTGGTTCAGATCGCCCTCGAACACTCACCATGTGAAATCTCCAAGGTTCATTTACTTCTGTTGCTTTCTCTAACAACTTTATTGTTTGCTTTAATATTAAGTCAATTGAATTAATATGTATGAAAGTTAAATGAACATGTACAATAATGCTTTCCCAGCTACCAATTTAGTATCTTTTCATATGTAAAAGTATCAATTTTTGTATGCATGTACGGACAATAGTGTTGTGGAAATTATAAATAGCAAGAGAAATGTAAATCTTACTTATGGAGAATCTTTTAATAGGCCATGGCTGGGAAATTAAAGGAACTTTTGTAATTCTCTCTATCTAGTTTCTCTCCCTCTGTCTCTCTCTCTCTCTCTCTCTCTCTCACAGATTTCTTATTAACCACAACATGTTGCTATGAAGTTTAATTAATGGGGTTGGATCATTTGGAATTTTCTTATTAACTACTGTAACAATTTGATTACAAAAAGATCACAAAAGGACTTGGTAATCAAGTTCCTTATTAACTTTTTTTTTTT